>NW_010308805.1:31543-40742 GCF_000700745.2 Antrostomus carolinensis
TAGAGCTGGGGTAGAGCAGAAAGAATAGCTGAGGTGAGCTGGGAGCATGTATGCCCTGCAAGGGAGATGATACTTCAGTAAGAGGGTTCAGCCAGAGATGGGGGTGAAAACAGGATTTCGGTCAAGACAGGGAAGTGATGAAGAACAAGGACTCACTGGTGTAATGGGATGAGTCTGGGAAGTGAGAACTTTGTTAGATAAAAGGGTCATGATTTTTCAGTTTGTTAAAAGATGATATTAGCAGTGTGGCATTCACTCCAGATCTGTGTCTGAACTTTCCCAGGCTTTGCAAAGTAGATAATTTGGAGTCTTTTTCTGGATGGGGGCCTCTTTACTATTCTATGCATCTTTGCATGAATTGCTATGGATGATGAAATCATCGTTGTAGAGGGTGTAAGATCTGGGCCTCCCTTGGAAGTAAAGTAGCCATTTATGTTTCCCCTCTCCTATCCTCTCAGCCATTTAATGAAGACACGTTGCAGTGCTGGCACATAAATGCTTGCAGCTTGCATCAGTCACAAAAAAGCATAGTGTGTTATAAACAAGACATTTTAATATTTTGAGCATCAAGACCCTTTCAATCACCTCCTCATTATATTTTGTAGTTGCAACCCAATTGAAACACAATAAGCCAGTATAGTTAGTGTCCAATATATCTTCCAGTGTTCACTTAGGATTTGTAACTCGGGTCTGTCCTTGGACTCTAAATCAGAACATGAGTGAAATGCATTGAATGATCCCAGTAATATAAATAGCACTAAAGTTAAAAGCAGGGCTCAGTGAAAGGACTTTTGATACACTGGCTACTGTCGCCCTCGAGTCAGCAGGTGGCATTATAGAACAATCAGAAATCATCAAACCTTCGCCGCTTCTCGCTTGCAGCCCCAGACCTGAGCCTACAAGGGAATGAGCATGAAACCCGCCTGTTCAAAACAGATGGAAACGCACAATGAGCAGTTGCCAATTAGGGCCGGGGCTATTGTCTGCTAAAGGTCAAGTGTTGGCCTTGCTGAAATCTTTCAACATCAGCTCCAGCGAGATTGGAATTTAATATATTTTATAAAGCTGAAAACTTGGTTTGCCCTACACAGGGCAGAGTCAGCCTTTCCTCTCCTCTTCCCCCGTATTCCCCAGGCCAGCAATACGTGCTGGGAAACCTCCGGGAGGGAGGAACCCGGCTTTTTAATCTACTACCAACCCTCCCTGTAGGTATTGTGGAAGAATTGAGTTGTTGGCAGGGTGGTAGAAAAGGAGCTGGTTTGGCAACGTGGGCAAGGGGAGGGTGTTTGGGACTGGGTTTGTTTTACCGTCTCCCAAGAGATTTTCTTTATAACTCTGGTGGTACATGTTTTTACAGCTTACTACTTTTAGTATCTGTCACTTGAAAAGAATAGATGGTCTAGATACAGAGGAAAAAAACCCATGTGCAAGCAGCAACACGTAACCAACAAAAATAAAACTTTCCCATGAAATACCCTAGTGATACAGATGTTGCAGGGTGCTTAACAAATTGCAGGTTAGGGAAAGCCTCAAGACGTTCTGGCTAGCTTCTGGATCCAGAGGCTGCAGATGAGAGCCTTCAAGCTTCCTTGGGTCTGATGCCAGAAAATCCATCAGTCTGATGACCGTGCCAAGACACTGTACCTTCCAGCAGCTGCAGCTGGCAAGGATCTCTTCCCAGACTCTGAACCAGAAATTAGAAGTCCATGTTTGCCTACAGCCCCCATGCTGTAACTGCTGCTGCATGGCAGAGTATTGCCCAGTGGGGCTTTTGGTGCTGCAAGGGTTTCAACTTGCACAAAGGCAGAGCTGAATCCCCTCCCTCAGGCCCCAGTGTACAATGAGCTACTGAGGTTGCTCCTTTTGCCCCTCCATTTGGGGCCAGTGTTTATTAAAGCAGATGGTGACTTTGCTTCCCAGGCCACGGTGATTAGTGACACAGTGTCCCTGAGGGCTCTGGGCTACAGTGTCCTCTTGGAAGTGCAAGTTCAACTTTTAAACCCCTGCACAAGAGCTGACCTTTGTTTCCACTAGTGGTACAATTAGGATGAGCTCAGGGTTGTCCTGGAGAGGACCTCAACTTCCCTTTAATTGCTGGTGACAACAGTGACAGGCTGGCACTGGGATTGCCCACGTGCTTGTGTAGTCACCAGTGCGCTATGTGACTTTGTGAGGATGTTTTTCAGTGGGCATTGGCATGGAGCTGGGCCATGGCCCATGTTCCTGGTTAAATCCACAGTTTCAATGTGCTAATCCTCAAGTCAGAACTACGTGAACTCTGTGTGTGTGTGTGGTCTTGAAAATTTACCAGTCTACTTGCAAAAAAATAAAAAAATAAAAAATAAAAATTGCCCATTTGTTGCCGTGGTGATGAAGGAGTGTGGGTCAAAAGAAAGATATTCTGGTTGCCCCAGGCCTGTGAACAAGCAGAATCAGAGAAAGTTGGTGAGAATGTGCTGTTAATTGTAACCAGAAACATAGTAGTCAGCCACCATCACTGCAAAGTGTTCTTCAAACCCCCTTTCATCTCCTGCCATAGCAAAATGACATCCTCTAAAAGCTGGCTGACAAGAAAGAACACCGACAGCTGGACTTCCATTGTACCAGGCTAGACTTGGCCCATAAATTAAGCAAATTGAAAATCTAGCCTTGCTCCCTTAAGGTATTCATTTTCCTAACTTTATCGATAACCTGGCAGGAGAAATGTTATCTCAGTGCTGCCAGGACTTGCAGGGAAGCTGAAGGGGGAAGGCAGTGCTGCTGACTCCCAGAGATAACAGGTGGAATGCAACGGTCACTGCTGCTTTCCTCTGCCATAACTTTAAGTTAAAGCTCTCAACTGCTGCCAGACCCTTTGCTGTCCCAGCCTGTAGACCTTGCTAGATGGAGCACCTTCTCGACAGCCTAGACAAATGCATGCAAAAGAAATACGAGGCATTTCACAAATTCCAGGTTTTGGCAGCATTGAAAAAAATGCATAAATCCCCTATAAAACCCCTTCACCCATGCATTTGTGGTGATCAGAAGGTACATTGCTGCTTCCTGGCTATGGAATATGGGCTCAGAAATTAATTGTATTTGTTGGTTCTCATTCTGTACATGCACAACATTTGGCATGGAAAGCGTCTCCATCTTCTGTAAATCCCTCTTCAATTATGTGGAAGCGACGGATTTAATTTAAACCATGGCTGCTCCTAGCTAGCTTAAAAATAAAATACCATAAAAATAGAACCACCCAAATCAGTCATAGTATCTTGGCCCTATTTACGTTACATACATATTTTTAAATTTCCTGCTATACAGACGGAAATGTGAAGCCCACTGTCAGAACTACCTAAGCTGTTTCAAGAGGCTGTTGGATCCATGTGCACCTGGCTCTTCTGAAAAATTATATTTCCTGTCTCAACCTATATTCTTCTGTTTGCAAGAAACCAGAAGATGATGCAACCTTCAGATCAAGTACATAATCCCAAAAAAGCTAGCGCACTTGGTTCGTGGTTGCAAGGATGCACAGTATTTTTTGAGGCAGTACTACATAGCTCTTGCTGGGTAAAATGGATTTTCCAAGAAGTGCAAGGGCAGTGGGTTAAAAATGTGTCCAAATTAAACATGGTCTTATTGATGTAGTTTTAAATACAAAGCTTGTCAATATAAAGATCAAACGTTCTGGCTTATAGTCATTAAAGATGGAAAAGTACTTATCAGATAAAGCTCTGCAAGGCCAGAATATAGTCCCGCTTAACAGAGGACTAGCCCTCATCTTTCATTGTTCTTTCTTCCATTACTGTGATCTTTGATCTCAGTTCCTGTTAGAAATAACTGTAAACAGTGATGATGTTCTAGGCCATTAACCAGATGTACAACATAGCAAGATCCCTGCCACTAACACACCATCTGAAAAAAAGACACATCTAAGGGGAATGTTTAAGCTTAATAATATTTTTCAGGAAAGAAGACACAGCATTTTCATTTCCTGCAGGATCTGTCTGTCATCTCTGAAGCAAATCAGGCTGCTGGAGATGTGGTTCACAACAGCCCTTTCAGAATCATGGCCCAAGCATCCACAGCCAAGATAACATTTTCCTTTAACAAGTGTTCAGCTCACCTATATTAATAACTTGGTACCCATTCCACCAGCAAGTTCTGACAGAAAAGATACCTGAACAACAGGTATTACAGAAATTGACCTCATAACAAGGTATGTTAATTAGTTTAGCTTTGATCTACACAGAGTCTGAACCCTCAAAGCTTCCAGCCCCATACTGGTGATATACTGAGTAGCTCCTGGACCATGGCTAGTGCTGTGGAAAGACTGCATTCTCAGACAGAGCTGCCCTGGAAATCCTTCCCAGAACAGATCAGGCTGAGCCTGGGCTGATGGTGTTCAGATAAAACTGCAAAGTGCATCTTTTAATGAATAAAGGCTTCCACTGATCAAACTGATAAATAATAACCCAGACAGGTTCATTGAGGAAGGAACATGAGAAAAACGTCCAGTTATACTTTGAGCCTGTATAGCCTAGTAATTTTGTACAGCATAATAGGTAATATAGAAAGGTAAGAGGTGGGGAACAATCAGGTTAGAGACTTCAGTTGTACGTATTCTGTATCTGTTATTTATAGTCTTTTGCCAAAGCATTATTTAGTCCCATTTACAATCCTGAGTATTTAAAAGTTTAATGTAAAGCCTATCACTGGATGCAGAGAAGGAGATCTGCTTTAAATGTACTGCTAAGTACTGTCAGAGAGCTTTTATGAATAACAGACCATAGCACTTCCTATTGTTTTATTATTTTGTCCTGTTTTAGAGACTTAAAAGTGATGTCATAACAGGGGAAAACTTGTCATGGACACACATTAAAACCTGAACACAAGCAGAAGACCTTTGATAACAGATTTGGATGCATAGATGGGTAATTCAATAAGGGGAGAAAATGCTGAATTAAAGGCATTTGTAGAGTTACTTATATGCCTGTTTCAGAAATTCTACCTCTGTTCAGAAAGGCACATGCTGAACTGCAATCAAATTACTATGTCCAGCTCTGCAATTTCAGTCATTCATCCCATTTATAGGGGTCTTTTTGTCTTGAATTAGGCAAAATGTGAGCCCAACAGGAAATTAAGCAAGCAAGCAAAATCAGGAAATTCACTCAAGTGGCTTAGCCAGTGGAATGCCATTGCTATCTTCAAACTAAAACTCCAAAGAGAAGAGGTTGAGCTGCAGTCAGATTTATTTTCAAAGTGGCTAATGTGCTTTTAATTTGTACAAGGCTGGTAACCAGGAAAAAAACAGGCAGAGCCTTACATTGCTGTTGTGAAGTTTGCTTTTAATTTTTTTCACATAAGGCCTCAGCACACAGAAATACATACATACATATATATATATATATATATAATATATATATAAAACAAGTTTAAAAATGCACGGCTTGTAAAAAATTTAGTACAGCTATCTTAATGACAAAGTTTGAGATGTTTGTTATAAACTAGGTACCTGCTGGTTTTAGAACATTAAAAAAGAACTGAAACAGGAAATATACACTCAAAAATTGTACTTCTTCCTCAAAAAACATATTTGGTGATAGCTCTTGGGGCTGAGGGGAGCGAAATTCTTTTAGCTGTTTACAGTAGCCTCTCTGCATTTGGGATCTGAAGATCTGTATGTGGAATATTAACTGATTTTTTTGGAGGGGGGGAGCAAGCTACAATCTTTGGTTTAAAGAAAATACTGCCCCCCCAAAACCTCAAAGCATTTTCTTGTTTGCAGATTACCATTATTATTTATCTACCCAAAGCACCTAGGAACTCTAGTGATGGTCCAGGTCCTTGTTATGCTGAGCACTGCATCAACACAGAATACGTACACAGTCCTTGCCTGAAGAATTGCCAAAGGATGAGGCAAGAGGAGAGAAGCTGGCAGCCACCAGAGTTAGGGGAAGTAAGTATGTGCGTGGTGATCAGCTTGGTTAGCAGCATCTTCAGCATGCCCCTGGCAGGCTTTGTCAAGCTTCTGTAGATCTCAGAGCAAAGTCAGAGCTTGTGAGGCAATATGAGAAGAGATAACGATATAAACTTGCAGAGATCTAGAGGGAGTTTCTCCGAAGCCTGAAAACTGGCACAGGGGAAAGCCAAGAGGTGTCCATCAGTAGTTTAATAAGAAGACAGAGGTTCCATGGCTGATCTTTATTTCTGGTGGCCCTCATTGTCTCAGAAATACTGCAGTTTGAAATCACATACATTTTTTTTAAATTGTGATTGTAACTGTGCATATGTAAATGGCTCTGGGGAGATCTTATAGCGGCCTTCCAATACCTGAAGGGGGCCTACAAGAAAGCTGGGGAGGGACTTTTCATAAGGGTAGTTAATGACAAAACAAGGGGAAATGGCTTTAAGCTGAAAGAGGGTAGGTTTAGATTAGATATTAGGAAGAAGTTCTTCACTGTGAGGGTGGTCAGACACTGGAACAGGTTGCCCAAGGAAGTTGTGGCTGCTCCTCCCTGGAAGTGTTGAAGGCCAGGCTGGATGAGGCTTCAAGCAACCTGGTCTAGTGGAAGGTGTCCCTGCTGATGGCAGGGGGGTTGGAACTGGATGATCTTTAAGGTCCCTTCCAACCCAAACCATTCTATAATTCTATGATTGCTGCTCACTTAGCAATGCGCTGCGCTTGCCATTGTTTTAAACTAAACCATGAGATGCTTCATTAGCTTTGAGAAGATACCATGGAGCCTTTTTGGGTGCTAGGTTTGGGGCTGGAGGGTCTCACTGGTTCTTCCTGAACTCAGTACCTGTATCACAGTCTTCCTGCTCAGTTCTTTCTTTCCGGGACTAAGTCTTTGTGCACAGCCCACTTGTAACAATCCCAGTTCAGTATTAAAATATTGGCTTTAATCAAATCGCCTGCCAATAGTATCAGAGATGAAGGAGAAATTACAGCTCTCCCACTTTTCCCAACACATAGCCACCAGTGTGTGTCATCTGTGCCTGCCCATGAGTATCTGTATGCACTGTTATACATTTAAAACCAGTTGGATAACTTCAGCTGAATTTGGTAAAGGTTTAGAGGCCTTTTGGAGGTTGCATACAATTTATAGAAGTAGCCAGCTGAGTAGAAGACATCCTAAAACTGCTCCCAATGAAGACAAAGCCACTTAATCAGCTCCTGCAGTCTTAGACAACAGAGAACACAGAAAAAAAAACTTGTGAAGCTTTGCACGTACCCCAACTGCAGAAAAAGATTCAGTCAGAACTTGCATCTTAGTCAGTCAGCCTTGAAACACATCCAAGAGACACCAAGTTTCATTGAAACAGATTTTTAAAATTTATTAGCTCAAATATTATCTTCCCCCTTCTTCAGAGGCATCCTAGATGTCTCATAACTCGAAACACAGAACAGTTTAAGTGGGTGCTTTGAAGTGATGAGGAAAACCCTCTTTCTACAGGACTGATGGATGCCTCTTGCTCCCTTGCACAGGGCTGACTGGGGGTCAGGAAGACACTTTCCTCCCAATCAGGGGAGCAGGGACATGAAGGTTCATTTCTCTTTTTTTTATCCCCTTCCTCTACAGCCAACGGCCTGCTTGACCTCCTGAATCACTTGGGCTACCATAAATGCCTCAGTCAACAGTGATCACTCTTGTTCTCTGCTTGTGAAACACAAGGTTAGTCTCCCGAGAACTAAAAGGCTTTAGTTTAGTTGAAACCTTTGGGTTTAATATACGTCTATCTTTGCTAAATGTAAAGGCCTGAGGTGAGTAGAGGTCACACTAGGTAATATCATGGTGCAGTTCCCAGTGTCTGTGGGCTTGAGGGGCAGAAGCTGCCTTTGCTTCAGTGAAAGGTAGATAGAAGTGGAAAAGGCTATGAAGGGCTTTGAATGTAAAGACAAGGAGAATGTGTTTGATACAACAAAAAGAAAAGCCAGTGGAGAGTTAGAAGGAGAAGGCTGGAGTGGCTAAAGGACATGGCTAGACATCCATTGCAGCAACAGTTTGAATGGTTATGAATTAGATTATATTAGTCGAGGAGAAAAGTGAGAGAAAATTAAAAGTTCTATTTGAGTCATAATGGGCTCGGTCTGTCAGTTACATATGTATCTGGGACGGGATTGCTGAGAGACAGGCTGCAATTTTCATTTGAGCAGAGGAGGCAGGTCTGGGAGCGTGAGTAGAAACATGGCATTTGAATTGCCTTCTGCAGGGGAAATTATCTAGAAATATAAGATGTAAAAGAAAACCCTTCAATACAAGAATATGCCTGATGATTAGTATGCACAAATCTATGTGAAGAATTCATGTTTAAAATCTTGGGTATATATCACTCTGCTCAGCTGAAATGCAAATGAAAATTCATCTTTAAATCCTTATTTTGGTTTGATGGTTAAAATAGTTTCTTCTTTATCTAACGACAGTCGATTTAGGAATGAGATGAAGTGAAATACGGATATTACTGGTTTGAAACCACTTTGTTTTCCAGTAGTTTCATGTTTGAAAGATCTTTGTTTCCTGGAAACTGGTAAAAGATATTAAGGCCTGACACAATGCCACTGCTCACCGCACATCTTCCACCACTTCTCAGCAGATTTTGAGGTAGAATAAAAAAATAATATCTATGCGGATCCAAACAATTCTTACACTAAGAAAGTACCTATCCAGTGTGTGTCCACAGGAAAATTAATTTGTTCCTTGCTCTCTCAGATTTCTGGATAAATAAAACCAGAAAACTACCAGAACTGTGCTAACTACTATCTCTTTAAAACAAAAAGTCAAAACAAAATGAAAAAAAACCAACCAAAACTAAAAGCAAAAAAACCCCTCAACTCATAAAAAGTGAGAAGCAGATGAAAAAGCTCCTACAGAAATTCTATATTAAAGATGGTGAAATGTAACAAGTGTGCTATGTTGTGCACAGCATGCTTTAAGTAACAGTACTTATTAATCAAATTTATCTGTTAGTGATCTGTCTTCCCTATGTTTTGTATTGGAAATCACTAGAGGAGTTTGCAAGAGCTCTATAAGCCCTGTCCTGGCAGAAAAAAATGGGAACCTGAGAACTCAAGCAGCCCTCCTGACTGCACCAGGATGCAGGTAACTGCTGCACGTTTGCTGTCCCTGGCTTTTTTCAAGGAGAGACAAACTGGGGAAAAGTTCTGGGCTGGCAAAAGGCTCACTCAGGAGGTGAAGAAGCCATTTGATAAAGCAGG
>NW_010308805.1:40782-45431 GCF_000700745.2 Antrostomus carolinensis
GGCACTTGGAAACGTATGTAGGAAGGACTAGAAACTTGAGTAGGCAGAAGATGCTTTGGCTGAACTCTTAGCAATTTAGAGTTCTCATGAGTGGGACTGTTCCTAGGGGACTGCACTGAAAAGCAGAACAATGCTGTATTGGCTCAGCACTTGGAGCTTGTTTTGCCCTTTTTGAAATCCTGCAGCTAATTCATACCCTGAAAAATGAAGTATATCCTGGACAGATGGCTCAATTTAAGAAGAAGCAGGCAACTGTGTAGCTGGAATAGCAGGTAACAGAGGTGAAAGGCTGGGTGTAGGAAACATCAGCTGTGTACAGGGGGCACAGGATGGAGTCACCCTTCCATGAAATCTAATAAAACCTGATCTGGTCATGATTAACTCAACATTTTCAAAATCCTTTTAAGAGTTCACAAAGAACATAATGTCTAGCCAACTTGTAGTGGTATATGAGAGACCCTTGACTCTAATATCCCAAGATGTCAGCCCTCTGCTTGTTTCAGATTTTGATGCTGAACACTGCTTTTCTTCTCAATTCCAGTTTATTTATTTAGCATTTTTATTGCTTTATCTCATTAATAACAAGCCCTTGAATATAAGTAAGGAAAAGTACCTTATACAGAAAACTGATTTGTTTCAGCAATCTGAGCAAGGTTTAGATTAAAACCACCAGCTGATACATATAATTAGTGACAGAACTTCCTCTTGTGCCCAGAACCTGTATGCTCAGCTGTGAAACTGCTAAACAGAGAGAATGGAGAAGTGTGAAAAGCATCTTTGATGAGGCTCAGCCATGCCCAAACATCCCCCCAAAACACCCAGGATATCACAGGACCTCTCAATACCTAAGCAGTGTCTCCTGTACCTGTTCTGTCAGAGTCCAAAGTCAGTCCAGTTTCTTTCTTCACTTCCTTGCATGGGGACACCCTGGGTCCAGAGATGGAATCCACATTGTCCCCTTGCTCCCGAGGGTGAGTGCAAAGTGACCCTGAGCGAAACAGGATTAGTGAAGGATTTTATTTGACCTGGAATCTTTCTGACAGGTCTTCATAAATTTGCCTTTTAAAACAGAGGCCCCTTTTCCATTACAAGTATTTTATGGGGAAACAGATGAACGACTAAGAGTCACTGCTACAAGAGGAGAAATACCATTATTTGGGGTAAATATACCTAAGACTTGCTATCCCAACTGACTTACTTGTCCTGCTTCTATAACTCATTGTAAAAGGATCATTTTACCTAGTAAATACACCAAGTATTATATGGCTTATTAATGCTGTGCTAAGTAAAAAGTGATCAGTGTACACAGCAAAGTATCTTTCAACAAATTTGAAATAGTGCTGGAAACAGTCATCTGAACCTTATGAGCAGATGTGCACGTTACAGAGTGTCTGAACTATTTTTGCACTTCATTTCTTTAACTACGTCAAATAGCTGCTGGGCTCCTTATCTACAAACAGCATGAAAATAATAACAAAAAAAAGAACTGAGTTGAAGAGTCTCCTCTGTTTCCCTTCTTGATCTTAGGTGGCAATTTGCTTAGAATGGCAACAGCTTAGTAGTTAACAAACACGTAGCATTAAGGTCTATCTGTGTTGTTTTTGCGTGAGAGGCAAAGCTAGCGTGTCACTTGTGCCTATCTACAATGTTCTGACTAAGGAGGTGAAAACATTCCTTTTCTTGGATAACTGGATCTAGGAGCTGGGTGTTTAAACGGGATGCAAGAGCAACTGCTATTCCTTTATGGAAAATAGGGGTCAAGACAGACTAAACTGAACATATCACCTGTATGTGAAGACTTCTACATGCTTACTCCAGTAGTTTAGGCGTATAAAATAATCCCCAGAAGGGTACCTTAGAGCAATCATGCCCTGCATCTGTTCCCCTAGGTGAAAACTTTTTTGAAAACAATCAATTCTGATTGCACCTATTTCAGCCTGTGCTGTATTGTGAAGGCAGCTTTGTGTCTAGTTCTCTTTTTAATTTCAAAACCTGTCTTACGTTCATGTCTCACTGTTTTGTTGGAAACAGATGGTCCTTCCTGGAGACACACAGTTGAGTGAACAGACACCGACCACTTTAACATGTGGTAGCATGTTTGTAATTAGATATTTAAAGTGCTAGACAATTATTATTGAACCTTGTCATGAGGGAAATTTAGGTCTGTGTTTACCAAGATCTGAATTATAAACTGGATCCCTGCCAGAGCTTTACTCTTGGGTATAAAATTAAAGACGACTATGGTTGAATACTGAATGACAATGATTAAAGCTACCACCTGCCCTGTCTTGGATATGATCACTCACTAATATCTCCCATCCCAGTCTCTCAGTTTTTGTTGACAGTTGCTTGGGATTTGCCCATGTGATGATAAGTTTTGGGATGCAACTAGCTGATCACAGGAGGTACCACCTCTGTAACATCACTAGTTTAGGGCTCAGCTTCCCACTTGTTTTTGGTCTACAGACAGTTGAAGGCAGCTCCACTCCAAAAGAAGAGGGTATCAGCCGTTGTCACAGTGGAAAAAAAGCTGATGAAGTTCGAGGAAAGAATGGAAAGTGATAAAAGAAATCAGGGGAGAAATCATAGGAGAGCATTACAGAAGAGAAAGAAGATTTAAGAGTTATCTAATCCGTAAGACAATTTAATTACTGACAAGTTTTTACCCTAGTTGGAAATAGTTAGCCTGTGGAAGTTGAGAGCAGAAGCACTGACTGCCGGGGGAGTGTGGCTGTAGCTCTCTTCACATGCCTCCCCCATCGCTGCAGCCACAGCTGGAAGTAAACAGTTCTGATTGAGAGGCAGTTCAGTTTCAGAAACACAAAGTTCCCCCTGCTTTTACCTCTACTTGCAGCAGAAATAGTGCAGAAGGATGGAAGAAAGTATTGTGGCTTAACTGAGGGGAACATTAGTGTTTCAAAACTATGAAAATGGTTGAACTTGTAGGTGAGGGAAAACCAGTTTTACATCAAAATCTCACGCCTGAGCTGCTAAACTGCAGTGGAATACTTAGATATAATGGTTGTGAAAGATAAAATTATATTATGACTTCATTTTAAAAAGAACGAAATTGTTAACTCTAAGTTTGTAGAAGGATTTAGCAATGAAATGCTTCAGGGATAACTTCTTTTCAGTGAGGAATTCTGTGTACAAAACTGATTACAGGATGGAGCCAAATCCCTGCCAAAGATATGGGTAGGATCATGAAAGCAGATGAACTATAATTTCCCATGCACTAGAATTCACAATAAGGCCAGGAGCAAAATGAGCACAACCAGAAAGTATTTCAAGAGCCAGGTCTGAACTATGGGAGAAAGCTGTGTACTTTTCTCTGTGTACTTTTAATCACTTGCAAGATCTTTCTAAAGAGAGATAGGTGTTGATCTTACCGAGAACTAGTACGCTGATTTAAATATTGATTGTATAATTTGGGAAGGGCGTCCTGGAAAACTATTTGAAAATATTTCAGCCTAAGGTTTCTCAAAATAAAATAAACATGCACACTTTTTCAAGAAACTGAGTGTATTGTACGGTGCAAAAGATGAGAGGACAGTGATGAAGAACAAGCACCAAAACCTGGTAATGCTGTCTGAAGTAAAATTGGTTTTAAGTTATTGGTCTCTTAAGGTTAAAATTTGAAAGCCTGGAAAATAAGCAAGCTGAAGTAAGGGTGTCCCAGGAACAGTTTTGATTTGGACTCTGCATTGCAATGTTAACTCAGATATAGCTATTGCAGCACCGTCCTGTAATTCAGCAAAATCTTACAGGATAATAAGGTCAAGTCAGCTGAAAAACTTCTGGGTCAAAGGAAAGGTGAGGGAGTGAAATACAACTCCATGTGCAAACATTGAAGAACAGGTTGCAGAAGGTTGAAATAACAGATGCTTGTTAAAGGGATGAGAAGCGCTTGCTTATAGTTACCATGAATAAAAAATACCTGTACCTCAGTAACGTTAGGCCTGTAGGCAACAGTAAGCCAGGGTTTGGTTTCTCATGATGTTAAGGATTATGCATCCACATAAAGCAGGCTCTGCCCTGACAAGTGCACAAAGCAACTGTTGTCCAAACACATCCCACTTCCTCACTACAGCTGACTCATAACTGCTTTTGAAAAACTCCCATAGGAACATTTCTTGCAGAGTAAGAAGCAGAGATCTTTTTCTTTCTTTCTTTTTTTTCCTAGCCTCCATTTTGAGAGACAAGAGAATCTGGCACCAGTTGGGGTGCAGGCGGGACCCCTGTGGGAGATGAAGCTGAGGTGTTCCCAGCAGCAGGTTGGTGTGGAAGCTGCCAGCCGAGGGAAGCACGGCGCAGGCAAGCAGAGGGCAGTGTAAGCACACCGCTCCGCAGCGCAGAGCAGCACCTCTGCCGAGGGGCCTGGGAGGAACAGCTACGGGGACGGTAACTTCAGCAGCAGGAGCTGGTTAGGGCAAGCTCTGGCAATGGCTTCTGGGGAAAGCCCCCGGCGCCATTCCTCCTCCCTCTGCGACTGCCCCGGTGGCCGCCCCTCAGCCGGTCTGTGGAGAGGCTCTGCCAGTGCTGCCAGCCTGGGTGCAGCCAGCTGGGCCGGGCCAGGCCTTGGCACAGGTCACCCACAGACTGACAAGGCCCAAACCCAGCAGGGCAGCCTTGGCTGAGAGAGCTGGGTC
>NW_010308806.1:0-14656 GCF_000700745.2 Antrostomus carolinensis
ATATTCCACTACATCCAGACGATGCACCTAACTGATGCACTTCTTCTAACTGATCCCTGTCTTTCTTGTGTTGGGGGCTCCAGAACTGGATGCAGTATTCCAGGTGGGGCCTTACAAGAGAGGAGCTGAATGGATTAATTCCCAATGTTTTCCTTGTTTGCTCGTACATATAGAATACGTGTCGCTCAGCTGAGCTATAATTATAAGATGACATCAAGAGTGGTCTAAGAGTACCTGAGGCAAACACCCTGAGGAGGGGGAGGTCCTTTGGGGTGGTACATGGGGTTATAAGTAGGATGAATGAGATTAGAGGGAAAACGGCGTTGAATATTAGAAAGAAATTATTCCCAGCAGCAAGATGAGCGAAATTAAAATACTCTCCCAAGGGAAGTAATAGAAACGGTGCCTTTTGACATCTCGAATGCTAGGTTTGGCAAACTGTAAGCAACACAACGTGGAGAACAATTTTCCATCTGCAGAATGGTGGCAAGGACAACCTGAAACAACCTCGCTGAATCCCTGACCTTTCTAAGTGCATGTGCTTATTTGGGAGTAGTAGGACTAAGGTCCCCACAGTACAACACTGCGTTAGCTACATATGCACACGGTGGATCTCAGTGGGTACGTAGATTTAATGAAACACTATAATTAATTTTTCTTTTTTTTTTTTTTAAGATGTGGAAAATTCACACACACCAAGCAGGGTTTAAAAAAAATATATATATAAAAAATAAAAGAGTATATTTGCTTAACATTTCTCAAGAAATGCTTCTCCATAGAGGCCAGTATTATAATTAAAACTATTTAATCTGATCCCTTGAGATCTTTCCATCCATATTTCCTATCCCAAGGCCATCTGAAATAGAATCTTATTCAAAGTAAATCTGTCAGGAGGAAAACTGGAATGGATTTCCCAATTACATCTCAGCGGGACAGGTGGAGTTTGACTCCAACTGTGTCAGCTTCATGGTGTTACTGAAATCAGGGCTGCGAAAGAGGAGGTTTGGTGTCGCAGGGGTCAGGAGTAGCTGGGCAATCTGGAGGAAGCATCTCATGCTCTGGAGAGATGTCCAGAGCATAAGGAATAAGAGAATTAAGTCCAGCCTTTATTAAATTCCCAGTACAGGCCTTTTAATATGACCAGTCTTTTTCCTCGATTATCTAAACCTTAGTTAGCCTCATCACATTATATTTCTGTGTTAACACAAAAAATGATAAGACACAACTGAAGCTTTGCAGTCTTCTTTCTCCTGTCATTGCTGACAACTTAGATAATATTTTTAGTGGTTCTAACAATGCAATACTTTCCCCAGTCCACTCATTTTAGGTTGACTTCGCTAGTGACTTTCGCAATGCAGCATTTTTCTTATTGAAGTTAATAGTTGCATTTCCATTGTAATAGCAAGCTGTCATACTGGGCTGTGGCAAGACAAGGCTTCAAAAGCCTTGGGACGTGGCTGGTGACAGTCTCACCACCCCAACCTGCGTGTCCAGAAGGCAGAGGCAAAATGCCTTCAACTCTTCTCCATGATCCATGCAGCAACCTCGGTAAAAGCCTGGTTGGCTCACCAGCATCTGGTGCCCAAGAAAATTTAACTTGGTCATCTTCCAGAAGAGATGTCCTTCTAATTCTCCAGAGAGACCAACTACAAAGGATCCCCAATGATGGGAAGAGCACAGAGCTGCAGGGAAGAGCAGGTATGATTTGGCATATGGCTAGACTCGTCGTGAGGTGAAGATTAACTGGAGCAGTCTAAAATTCAGATAAAATTAAGGGAAAACAAAGGAAGCAGTGAAGTACACAAAAAACTACAGAGTGATAATATGAACCTCTCAAAGGAGATGTCCTCACCAGAAGGCACAGCCAACAGAAGCCTCAAAGCTTTTCCTACTCCAATCAAAACTCTCACAGTCTTCAAGTGAGACCAGGGGCAACACTTCAGTCCCAGTAAATTATATTACTTTTGTTGATATTAACTCTTACAAAGTTTGGAATGCCTGAAGACTCAATCCACATAGGTGTTTGTTTATATGAATGAATAATAAATGGTAGACAATGTAAATTATTTATATATCACCATTCCTTTCCAGACAAAATGAATTACTGAGATTTGGTACCAGCTTGTATCAGATTCACTGATGGGAACATCTCCTCCTTGTACTGGAGGAGGTTCCATGAGAATGGAATTCCTCAGCTGATCTAAAAGTATTCAGAGAACTGATGGAGTAAAAAGAAATTTCCAAAAAAAAAAAAAAAAAAAAAATAAATAAATTGAAAATATCCCGAGATTTACTGCAGTGCTGGATACAAAGGAAAATAAACAAACATGGCTTCATTACACAGCTCACTACACTCAGCAACTGATATGCAATCCCTATTCCCTGGCCACATACACTATCTCATCAGCGATTTCTGTCCAGGAAAGCCAATAAAATAAGAATGTATGTTGCCAAGGTGAAGTTTTAAGAGTTCCCATTCTAAATTTCCTATTAGGGATAAGGTAAGATTTATGGATGATATACTGATTTATAAATATGTTTAGACAGTAAGTATTTTTGGCTTTAGGCTGGAATCAGAAAGCTTGGTGTAAAGAAAGATTTTTAAAGGTTTTATGGTACATAAAATAAATACAACTGATACTTTCAAAGAGCCCTCTGGCTATATAAAAGATGATGATGGTGACAGTGACAAAAAAAAATTTGCTTATATCTACAATGCTCCATTATTTTCTCATTAACTTGAATTTTAAAGGGAATCATGTTAGTGCCTCCAGAGGATGAGCTATATAAACAAGAGCCACAAATTTATCTATGCATTAAAATGAATGCTATGGTAACAGGTTTGATTGCTTTGGATGCAATTTAAAAACCTAAAGGGTGTATTATCCTGAGATAATCTCACCCTTGGGTCCTTATATATATTATATCTCATACCTCTAATCCTGTGGGACAGTGCCTGGCTAATAATATCCCTTCTGCCTTTGTCTGGTTTGTCCTACTGCAATTGAAATGTGCCTCTTCCAACTTCAGACAACACATGAATTAAGTAATTTTATTTTGATCACTCTGAATCATCAGTTTATGTCTGGAGAACGTGTAGATTTATTTCCTTGGACAGTAACAAAACATTTCTCAGCAAGAGCCTAGTGCAGCATATAGCACTCGGTGGAGCAGTGAAATTGCCATCCTTTGAGGTGTCCAGGATTTGGTGAGGCAGAGCTGTGGTGGAACCATACACTGCAAAGTTGTGCAGCCATGGGGGCCCAGTTTGTACCAGTGATGGATAGTCAGTGCCTTGGGTTTGGCACTGGATTTGCTGGTCTTCACAAGGGAGACCTCAACAGTTGCAAACCACCCTGACACAATTGCTCCTTTGGCCATGTCTTGACATACCATGTCTTCTGAGGTCCCTCCAAACCCATCAAGGCACTGGCACAGCTTAGGGCTGCTCAGGTCTACACTATCTTTCTGACTGTCTGGGAGCAACTGAAGTGGAGATGGTCTTCCACCAGGCTGTGGAGTTGTTTTTTTTAAATTATTCTTTTGAAGTCCTATGAATGTAGATTTATTGGAAAGATTAAGATAGCTTTAGCCTACGTCAATAATTTTCAAGTCATCACTGCAATTTCTTCCCTTTGAAATTTGACCTGCATGGGATGAGGGATCTTCTGTGTGTTGACTGGTAGATGTATCCCATTATCGTTAGAACAACAATCTTGGAAGCTGAAGGTGTTTTCCATTCTCCAAGCCTGAACATTTCAGTAACCAAACACCACTTGGAAGAATCTAAAAACTTACAAAGGTTGAAAGAAATCAACATGTCAGTAGATTCACTTCATGCCAGGAATTAGTCAAGAAAAAGGCAACCACCAATTTTCTTGGGTTTTTTTTTCACTCAATCCCAACTCTTCTCATACTGTTTATTGCAACATTATTATTCTCTGCAAGTCATTTTCCTGTATAAACTGCAACATGCTGATGCTGGAATCTGATTTACAGATGGAGACAGTGATAACTTATTAAAATGACCTTGCTTTTCAATGCTGCCATCAAATCCTAAGGGTTAGCAAAGACTCCTCAAGGTCCCAGTCAGCTGTGGAATGGCTTTTCTATACTGTTCCTGGTATCAATGCCTTCTGAACGTGCCTTCACCTGTCAGTTCTGTCGAGATCTTTTTTTAACATCATAAACTCCTGCATCTTAAAACCAGGTGTTGAAAGAATCCCTATTATTATCACTACATTGTCAGTGACAATAACAACAGTTAATAAGTGATGATAGGGATATAAATGTCTGGTTCTTGTGTACAGCTTGTCATTTGCAGTCAAATCTTACACTGCTAGAGGAGCCTTTGGGAGCAAATGCTGAAAAAATTGATGTCTTCTGGGAACTGACTCCATAAAAAAGGCATCTATGTTTAATTCCACTTAATCTTTTCTAACTTAAATGTGCTCTGCTCATAAAAAAATAAAGGTAAGCCAGTGAACATATATACATGTATATTAAGGACTTTTGAATTTAAAAGACCTGTCCCAGCCTTGAGTAGGATGAGAATGGTGGCTTGGCCACTTTGGCTTAGGTAGTGTTGCCAAAGTCCTTACTTATCTTAGACTCATAAGAGGCAAATCAAATTTTAATTTTTTATTTTTTTAAAAAGGAGGTAGCTAGTATACATGCTGACACTGCTCTGAACACAATATCACATTATTCCAGTGCCACCTTGCACTGTGGTTTATTTGTTCTTTAATTTGTATAGGCTAAAATTGGGGAGTCACACATATTTGTCTCAGAAAATTGTTTATAACAGACATTTTTGTACCTCTCATGCAAAAAAATTAAATATGGGTATGAAAGGGAATTGCCTATCACACCTGGGTGAGACATGTCCTTGTGTTTTGCCTTATCTGTGGTTTTTTTGATTTACAGATCTGTTAAATATCTTTTGCAAGAAATCTCTAAACACATACTGTGTATATTTTCCCTCTTACAACATATTAAATAGCCCATGTAAGAAGAGTATATGAATTATTGATACTGTACCAGGAGAGAAAGTGTAGGGGGAACAGAGAGAATATTACATGATGTGGTAAAGCAACCGCATGTTCCAGTTAGATGCCTGGGTAAGAAACTCTGTGGTTTGTTGTTCCGTGCAAACCAAGTTGATCTCAGGTGCTTTCTTGCTCTCTGTGGTTATCTCTTCCAGTTTTTAGGTTTTGAGCATCAGATGATAAAAAAGCTCCTACAAATGATTTAAGTGAGAAGTTCAGCTGTGTCTTTAAACCGGAAATGTAATTCCTTGTCTGTTGTAAATCCAAGGGCCAGGGTGAGGCAGGTTCCCCTGATTCATTTTGATCTCTTTGCAGGATTCATTGGCTGAATTTTCAATTATTCCTTTTGGCTAGGAAGGGAATCCTTTATTTTCCACATCACTTTCTATTTTCCCACCTAAGCTAATTTCATTAGCTTGCATAAACATGAACTCATTCCTTGATGACTTGAGGGCTTTGTAACTAAATATTGCCTCCAACTGACCACCCGTAGATTACCAAAGAAGACACAAAGTCAAGGAAAGCAGGAATTCTGCCAATCGTGGAAAAATGACAATGGTAAAATATGGATCTCCCAGTTCCAAAACATATCTTCTTTTTTTTTTTTTTTTTAATTTTTTAGTGTTTCTTTTTTTTTTGTGGACAAGGTTTAGAGCCCATTTTTTCCTACAGCACAGGCTTTGTGCTTTGTTTTGTGTCAACTTCATGTTATCAGTTCTTTTCCTTTGACCAAAGTCAAACATCAAACTGAAAATCACTCCTTCATCTATTATAGTGTGAGTCAGGGGAAAAAAAAACAAAAACCTTTACACTTTGTAGGAAATAATTGGGTAATTCTATAACAGGACCTCCTAAGAAAATCATGGTAACAGGCTGTCATAGGCTTTCAAAGCAGAAAGGGGAAAATTGTTCCATCAGAGCCTTTAAACAGTTGTATCTGCAGACTTCAGGTGAACAAATTGCACGTGGGCAGCAAGGAATAAATCGAGGAGTTACATAAATTTTTTGTAGGCCGTATTGTTCCTGTCCCAAGCTCTACAATTTTGCATATCATTTTGAGCATTTCAAAATCTGAATTTATTTTTATCCTCGAAGAAGTAGCTTCTACATAAAGAATGGTTGCTAATGTATTATAAACTAGGATTAGCTTAATTAGGGACTTCACAAGAAAGTAATGACTATTTAAGCCCTGAAAACAAGCTAATTATTTTGTATCACATTGTTGCTAACTCTGTCCCTAGTTTTCTTATGGTGAATGTTCAAAAAGATAGATGGCAGACATGATAATTAACAGATTTCTTGCAATCACCTTACCAATTTTTTATAATATATTAAAATTCCTCTTTTATGCAACATTTCATATGTATATATATAGCTAGTCAGATTAATTGACAGCATGATTCAGTGCTTTTTGTAAGATGACATCACCATCAAAGTTGTTGCTAGAGCTGCATGAGATACAACAGTGATTTTTCCTTAGTGCTCTGCTGAAAAATTCCACTAGTTTCATTATTTGGGCCACACATTTCCATAAATTCCTTCTATTTATATTACTTCATCACAATTCATTTGAAACAGTTAAATAAATCTAAATTAATAAGTAGAATCTGAGGATCTGAACTTCCAAGAGTCAAGATCCCTTCAACAGCATCTGAAACATCTCTTCCCAAGAGTCCTCCTCCTGTCATCTTCCCGCTGCACGCTCTCTTTGGAGCTTACATCACATCCCAGGAGTTTGGAGTGGGAAGCCCATAAAATCCACGTTTCATATAATGCAGTGGGATGTAAACTTATGGCAGTTTTCTATAACTGATGTGTTTAAAAGCATGTGGAATATCTCACATTTAAGTCTTATCTATGCTTTCCCCTTTTCTGTATATGATCATAGAATCATTAAGGTTGGAAAAGACCTCCAAGTTCATCAAATCCAGCCATCAACCCAACACCACTATGCCCACTAAACCATGTCCTGATAGTTGCCTTTTCTTTAAAATCACCTTTTACTTTTAAATTCCTCTGTTCTTATTTTTCATATTCCATATTTCTTCACTGTTCCAGTGTCCCACATTATATGCACTTTCCATTCCTTCAACACTTTCCACGTGCGTACATATACATCCCATACATATTCTAAGATCTCACTGGTGTATTTACAATTAAGGACTCAATTTATCCTGACAGCCAAACTCTCACAAAGTGACGACAAATGATTCCTGATTAGATAGCTAATTTCCATAAAAGAGCATTGGAACTGAAGTAGATGAATTCTCAGCTCTACTTTTAACTGGCACATTGGTTCTGCTTCATCCTAAATTTCCCATGGTATTAGTTCATCTAAATCCCTTCAACTCTGCCTTAAAAAGAAAAAAAAAAAGTAGAGATACATAATACAAAAGAATATAATTTTAATAAATAGAGATATATCTTAAATGGAGCAACGCAGGTATTCTGCTGCAAACCAAATGGCTGACAGAAGGTGATTACACTATTATTAAGCATCTAGGTAGCTTCTGCTACTAAGTATTGTCAAATCAAAATTATTAAGCCTCATTAGAGAGCTGGTGCCTTTAAAAGAATTCCTCTGAATGACCTAGATGAAGGTCCCTTCAATAAGGACTGAGAGTGTTTCAGCTCTGCAGCATACCCGTTTGGGCTTTTTTTTTTTTCCCCATCTTGAATTTCCCATGGTGTCATCTTATCTAATCATTGCTTGGTAATGCTGGCTCCATAAGAAATCTTCCATAGAAAATGAGAGTTCATACATCTGTCTCCTAAAAACACTCATGAATAATGGCATGTCGCAGCACCAGTCAGTAAGAAAGCAAAGAGCGATTCCAACCCTGTATGAAAAAAAAGCAGAAAGCTCTGAAGGAAGAGAAATTCAATTCTTATTTTAATTTTCTATCAGGGGATTCCTCAGGTCTAGATTGTCCCAAGCCCTTGAAGGAATATGAAGGGGAAAGTCAGAAAGAAATGTGGGGTTTTTTTCTTCTTCTTCAACAGCCAGACAACTGTTAGCCCTTCTGCAGCTGGTTAAGTGCAGTGACAGCCCTTTTTTAATATCCTTAAAATAAAGCTCCGAAAGTGAGAGCTCTGAGCAGTCCTGGGTGAAATTCCTACCAGCCTGCAGAGGGGATCAGCTGTGGCAAGTGTTCTGGTTTTCTAATTTTCCTCTTAGTAGCTGGAATAGCTGTGGTTTAGTTTCAGTGTGGGATTTGTTATGAGAAGAATGTTGATAAGGTGCTAATGTCATTAGTTGCTGCTGGAGCTCAAGGTCATTGTGTTTGGCTGGTTCACAGGTAGAAAGGACTGGGAGGGAGAAGCGTAGTAATGAGCAAACCCCAGAATTGGTATTTGCATGTGCCAATGAGATATTCCATATCATATCACGTCATGGTCAGTATATTAACCAGGGCTGACTGGAAATCAGGGGGATTCTCTCAGGAATTGCTTGTGCTTTTGCTCTTCTGGGGTTTGGGTTTGGGGACTTTCTCTGTTCTGGGATCACTGGCTGGGACAGACTGGGTATTGGTCGGCGGGTGGTGAGCAATTGCACTGGACATCACTCATTTGTATTTTCTGTTATTGCTGTTCTTATCATTATTATTTTATTTCAATTAGTAAATTGTGTTTATCTCAAAAAAAAAAAAGTGTTGACCAAGTCAGAGGCCACATAATTAATGCTTATCACAGTTTTGATTTAACACAGTCTGGTCAAATCTGTCTTTCTCTCAGCAAAGAAGCCAGCGTGGATCCGTGGGTGTGTGTGCACACGTATGTGGGTGTGTGAGCAGGCAGCTCCCTGCACACGCGCTACAATCGTATTTTCTCTTGACATTCCCATCAACTGAATGTCATTGCCATTTATTACTGTCATAACTAGATGCTTATTGATTTTATGTGCAATATTTTGATCATAAAACAGCTCCCAGCCTTCATTTATTATAGGTCTAATCATCACCTTCCTCATAAACCCAGCTCTGTACACTGGGGATCCCTGGCAGACCACCTTGGCTCCGGACTCTTCTTCTCAGATGCTTCTGGCTGATGAAACAATTAATTTTTTTAAGTCTCTTATTGACATTGTAATCCCAAGAAAATAGCACGAGTTAAATATTTGCTTATTATAATTGTGCATTTCACATGCTGGAAGCAATTTCTCTGTTATATTACTGGTACAATATTGTGCACTGTGGAACTCTCTCTAATAAGGAATCAAATTCAATCAGACTTGAGAACTACTCGTGCAAATGACTAGCATGGCTTGAAATCATCTGTAAGGCAATAAACAGTGTTTGATATAATGCTGTTATATTAGGGATATGCATAACCTGTTTGTTATCCATCATCTGAATCACAGAAATGGTGTGATCAAAATTAACTACGTTTTAGGGTATGTCTGAATTACAGCTAATAAAAAAAAATAATAAAAAAATCCATTTTAAATGTGTTTTTCAGAGAAAAAAAGAGATGCGATGCTGTGACCTCATTTGCAAAATAGCTTTTCTTAAGAAGCTCTGCATGTCACCGAGAAAGATTGTTCACTGCCTAAATGTCTTGCGTGGCAAGCTGCAGCAATGCTGGCTACAGAATGTGACCTTTCAATGAAATATTACATGATATGAAAAATATTACATCAGCTTTCAAAATAGAAAAACTGAACTTAGAAAAAAAAAAGCATTTCCAAGTCAAATATTTTATATGAAGTGTTACCCATGGGAGCTTTTTTCATAAATACATAAATGCAGCTTTTGGGGAATGCCCATAATTGCTGTATTATATATTCTTATACTTGGCAAACTGATTCCTGAATTTGAAAATAAATCAATTTGGGCTTTTTCAAGTAATAGGGGCAGGCAGAAAATATGTTTGCCTTTGAGTACAGTAATTACTTATGTATAAGTAACTTTTAGGTCTTTTATAAGTTGACTGAGAAGGGTTTTTATCTGAAAGCACAACTGCATCTCAGCCAACAGGACATGTGTGACTCACAAAAGCAAAACCTCAGGATGCGGATGTGATTCTGAGATACATCTTTATCAGATACAGATAATGATATAGAACAATAGAGATATAGATATCAATTAGATATAATATAGATAAAGATTATGTAGATATATAGAATATATAGATACAGATATAGATGTAGATGTAGATGAAGATATATAGATGTAGATATCAATACAGATATAGACATAGAAATAGATTGTAGATATAGAAATAGATTAGTTATACAGATATAGACATAGAAATAGATTGTAGATATAGAAATAGATTAGTTATTGATATATAGACAAAGATATAGATTGTAGATATAGAAATAGATTAGTTATTGATATATAGACAAAGATATAGATTGTAGATATAGAAATAGATTAGTTATTGATATATAGACAAAGATATAGATTGTAGATATAGAAATAGATTAGTTATTGATATATAGACAAAGATATAGATTGTAGATATAGAAATAGATTAGTTATTGATATATAGACAAAGATATAGATTGTAGATATAGAAATAGATTAGTTATTGATATATAGACAAAGATATAGATTGTAGATATAGAAATAGATTAAGCCCAGGATACCGTTATTGGCCTCTGTGCTGCCAGCACAGGTTTCCGGCTCATGTTCAGCTTCTCATCCACCACCACTCCCAAGTCCTTCTCTTCGGAGCTGGTCTCATCCACTCATTGCCCAGCCTGGATTTATGTTTGGGATTGCTACTGATATAGATATATAGATACAGATGTAGAGATATAGATATAGATTAGATAGATAGATGTAAAGATAGAGATAGAGAGATAGAGGTAGACATAGATATAGAGATAGATATAAAGATAGATATGGGTAATAGATACAGACAGATTAGATATAGATTAATAGGTGATATAGATATAGATATACCTAGATATAGATGATATAGATGGATATAGACAGATATAGAAGGGATGCAGTCTGAGGTGTCACAAGGTGAGTCGGGGAGTGGAAGCAGAGCTGATGCTCGGCCTTGAAGGGAAGATGTAGTGAGCACATTGCAGTCTTATGGGAGGGGAAGGAAAAGAAAACAAAGGAGAAAGCAGAAATAGAGGTCAAGTCCTCTGGCCCCAAAGGAGGAACAGGAATAGCCTGGGCAGTATTGAAACAGCACCTGAATAAAGGATGGAGAACACATCCTGCCCAGAACAGGAGTTACCTTAAAGGAAATCCTCTTCTCATCATTAAAAAAAGGTTTCACACGTGTAGCTACACCAGAGCTCCAAAGCAAAGCTGTGTGAGCTGATGGATGGGGCCAAGGGTCCTGGGTTGGGGGGCATTGCCAGCAGCAGCTTCTTGCTGCTGACCCACCTGCCTACCCCTCTCCACCACGTCTGTCCTGCTGTCCCCTCCACACTGCACATGCTTGGAGAACACTCAGTGTCTGCACCTCACAAAGCTCCGTAAGAAATATTTAGCCAGTAATAAGAAGCATTACGGTTGTACCAACCCTGACACAACATCACTCTGGAAGCCACAAAGAAGAATATTAGTCATATATGGGACATATTTGAGGGATTGTGAGCTAATCTAATTTCACCTTTGAAATATCCATAGGATTTACCAAATGGTTTCTGACCTGTCTTGCAAAAAGCTTGTCGAGTACTTAGCGTTTTCTCCCATTATTCCCCCACATCTGAGATATGTGTCTCCTTTTAAACTAGCGTTCAGCCAAAATGTATTGATCTTGCTTCTATTTCTTTATCGAGTTATCTTAGGCAAATTCAAAACAAACAAACTAAAAAAATGTGTTTCCTGTTTTTACTGACACCGTATAGGAGTTTAAAATCCAGTGAAATAGTTGTATGGAATTATGTCCTTTGTAGTTAGGGACTCTACATTAGACTTTGTAGTTATTCTGCCCTCCTCCTTTTAAATCTTCACAGTTTTACTAATTACCTTCCAGGTTGGTGTGGATAATCCTAGTGCAGATGGCAGGATTCTCTGATCAAATGCAATGTTAAGGTTTCTTATTAAAATCTTCAAAAAATTCTATTCAGGGTCATTCATTAGTGAGAATTCTGGGATTGTTAAGAAGAAATTTTAAAACCTATTGAAAAAATAACTATTGACAACCAGCCCAATTCATTCTATATTTGCTTACAGTTCTCTTTTATACATATATAAGAACTTTCAAACTCATTTATTCGCTTTACTGACGTGAATAACCAAGGGCATGATTTATAATGATTTGTCATCCAGCATTAGATTAAAAAAAGTTTAATTAATTTTTCATTAGCCACAGTTAATGATGGGCTTGTTAACCATCTTGAGGTGAAGCCAAGAGCTATTAGCTACATTAAGGACCAGTTTCAAGAAAATTACTCCTTTTACAATCCCCAAAATGAGTTATAATATTTTTTTTTCCCTTTTCAGAAAACTGTTTTAAGGTATATATATATATTAAAATCCATACAGAAGAAAGGTTTTGAGAAAAACTGATCATGTAATAAAAATTATTGACCAGTTCTTGCACCAATTAAAATGAGATTGAATTTCTTGAGGATTATTCTAAATAGCTTTGTGAAATTAGTTACTAGTTCTTACACTTAAAAATCAATGTATCAGTTTATCCTATAGCAAAGGACTGAACTAGAGTGGGTGACTATTTGGAGGAACTTTTTTGCTGCCACTAAACTTCTGCCAGTTATCTCAGTTATCTGTCTATCTTACTAAAACACAAATTAGAGTTTGAACTGACAAATTAATTGAAAATGTAATTTAATTGAAAAATTGGTTTGTCCTGCTCTGTGGCCCATGCTGAGTGGGAAGGCTGAGCATGATAGTGGTCATTGTGCCACGATCTGTGACTCAGAGACCTTTAAAAAAATAAGAAATATGTATGAGTAATTCAAGTGTAAAAATGTGGGGGGCAAAAAAAAAAAAAAAGAAATTGAAATATTTTTTCCTAGCAAACCTCCTCCTGATTTTCAGAAAGAGAGCTTACATTAAAAATAAAATCACAGTCTTAAAAATAAGTGTCTAAACATGGAGTGCTGCAAGATGAATAGACTTAAAGCTTCTTTGGAATGAGTGGGAGGAAGAGGCCTATTGAAATCACTGAGAAACGTGACTGCTCAGTAACTCAAAACCCTTTGGGTTTGAACAGGAATTTAGAAATCTAAATTTCATCCTCAATTTTAACAAATCTTGAACAGAATCCACAAGAAATAAAAACGTGCTTAACTTATATAAACTGTATGGGAACGAAAATATTGTTTCATAAAAGATTTTAAACTCAGTTCCATTCCAAACTGCAATAGATTTTCAAAATTTCTCCACAGCAAAGATGGGAAAAGGTGGGAAAGCCATTTTCCATGCCTTCAAATGCTTTCATTGGGTTTTCTTCCATTTTAATGTCACCATAACAGATATAATACAACCCCAAAATGTTAGAAACTCAAACTGAAAGTTGTTTAAAAATTTCAATTTAAAAAAAAAATAATTATTTAGATCTTATGAGATCCTTTTGCTCTTTTTTGCCTAAATTAGATTTTAATGAACTTGGCATGAATTTGACATGGTGCCAAGAGCTTCCATATGAATTTCAGTAGAAATTCAGAACAAAGCAAGCTCCAGCGCAATGACCAATGTGGGAAGGGAAGAGAGCAGAATCGGCCCTCAAGGACAGACCACGTCCCCTAACATTTTAAAAGATGATATGTGGCCTCAAAATTACAAATGTGGACATGACTAACCACATTCCTATAGCACGACACTCCCCAGATAAAAAGCCCCAGTCGTTCAGTGGATGTAGCATGGATTTATGGTTGTCTTTAACCACCTCTGAAATTTAACTGTGTGCCAGCAATTTCATGAACAAAGAATCACAGAATCATAGAATTGTTTGGTCGGAAAAGACGCTTGAGATCATCGAGTCCAACCATACCTGTCCACCACTAAACCACATCTCTGAGCACCTCATCTACCCGTCTTTTAAATCCCTCCAGGGATGAGCACTCAACCACCTCCCTGGGCAGCCCGTTCCAGCGCCCGAGAACCCTTTCAGTGAAGACATTTTTCCTGATATCCAATCTGAACCTCCCTTGGTGCAACTTGAGGCCATTTCCTCTTGTTCTGTCACTTGTTCCTTGGGGGAAGAGACACACACCTGCCTCTCTCCACCCTTCTTTCGGAAAGTTGGACAGAGCCAGAAGGTCTCCCCTCAGCCTCCTTTTCTTCAGGCTCAACAACCCCAGTTCCCTCAGCCGGGAACTCAGCACACTTGTGCTCCAGACCCTTCCCCAGCTCCGTTGCCCTTCTCTGGACATGCTCCAGCACCTCCATGTCCTTCTTGGAGTGAGGGGCACTTGCATCCCTACAACACCCTCCTCTCTCCACCCTCTTTTCAGGGAATTGGACAGAGCCAGAAGGTCTCCCATCAGCCTCCTTTTCTTCAGGCTCAACAACCCCAGTTCCCTCAGCCATGAACTCATAAGGACATGAGATTGCAGAGCCCCTTCCTCCTGGAGTCCCAGGCAAGGTGTGAGGTCCCTGCCACGGCTGTGTGTCCTTCCACCTCGCTGCCTCCAGAAGGCTGCCTGCCAGGACACACTGTTCACCCACTTG
>NW_010308806.1:14698-20724 GCF_000700745.2 Antrostomus carolinensis
CCACATACAAGGAAGAAGAAGAGCTTATATAAGTAAGCACAAAAAAAAAAAAAAGGATTTGATTTGCTACCAAAGTACTCTGCTAGGCACCTTCAAATTCTCCTGCAATGATTAAATATATTTCTGCATCTTCACTTTGATTTTTTTGACCTAATTAAAAAAGAAAAAAAAAAAGAGTTTGGTCAATACAACTATTTAATCAATCTAAATCATAAGGCACGAAGCATATGAGTAGAAAATATATAGGTTGCTCCTCAAATCTCTTCAGTACACCATTACTTTTACATACACTTGACCATGCAGCTGATGCCGTGGAAGGAGCAGAAGTAAAGGTGCACCAGTTAGCACAACCCTGGTCTGTCTCATCATATCTGTGCTTGAGGTTACAGCCTTCAGAATGCTCCCTTAACTCGGGACTTTGGCAGCAGTTGAGGTATTGATAAAAGCAGCATTAGAGCAAAATCTTGGTGATCCAACTTATGAAAATTCTAGGCTTTTATTCCTCTCATCAGCAACAGCAGGTGTCTGTCTGTCGTTTGTTAATCAGTTTGCTGGATGCTATGGTGTAAAGAAAGAAATCACAGATCTCACAGCTAAGTAGAAATAAGGGGAAACAAGTGTAGATGGAGCCTCCTGGGTCTATGCTGTGCTCTCATCACAGAATCACAGAATGTTGTGATTGGAAGGGACCTCGAAAGATCATCCAGTCCAATCCCCCTGCCAGAGCAGGAACCTAAATGAGATCACACAGGAAGGTGTCCAGGCGGGTCTTGAATGTCTCCAGAGACAGAGACTCCACACACTCTCTAGGCAGCCTGTCCCAGTGCTCTGTCACCCTCACTGGAAAGAAGTTTCTTCTCAAGTTTAAGCAGAACCTCCTGTGTTCCAGCTCACACCCATTGCCCCTTGTCCTATCATTGGTTGTCACCGAGAAAAGTCTGGCTCCATCCTCCTGACATTTGCCCTTAACATATTTATAAACATTAATGAAGTCTCCCCTCAGTCTCCTCCAAGCTAAAGAGACCCAGGTCCCTCAGTCTTTCCTCATCAGGGTGATGCTCCACTCCCTTCATCATCTTGGTGGCTCTGTGCTGGACTCTCTCAAGCAGTTCCCTGTCCTTCCTGAACTGTGGGGCCCAGAACTGGACACAATATTCCAGATGTGGCCTCACCAGGGCAGAGTAGAGGGGGAGGAGAACCTCTCTCGACCTACTAACCACACCCCTTCTAATGCACCCCAGGATGCCATTGGTCTTCCTGGCCACGAGGGCACAGTGTTGGCTCATGGTCATCCTGCTGCCCACCAGGACTCCCAGATCCCTTTCCCCTTCACTGCTCTCTAGTAGATCATCCCTCATGGACCTGGGGAGGGAAACGTGGGGCACATTGTCTGCAAGAGCAACAGGTCTTCACCCTCCATGTATCTTCTCAGGTCACTTTCTCCAAATTTCCCCTTATCTCTGCAACCCACAACTTACATGATCCAGTGGGAGGTTTTCCTAGTGCAGACAAGTAAATTCCAACAATCAAGGATTTGGCTTCTTCAAACTGCAATCGCTAAAGTTCTGGTGAAAATAAACTCCAGCTGGTTCTAATGAAGTGATGTTCTGTCCAACAGTGCCTGGGCAGGAACTGTGCCTACATGTCCATTCAGGGAACATACACTGCACTAAGGCTTAGGACTTACTAGATTGTACAGATGTCAGACACAAACTAGTACAATATCCTTGGGGGGAGTGAAAAATCATTTTATGACCTAGAAACCATATAAAGGAACAAAATCAGAGATGATTTTAGATGAAGATGGAGGAGAAAATGTGCACTTCTAAACTCCCGGCTTAATGTGCTCTATGTATATTCTGAACTAGAAGACTAAATTTAGCATCCCTGCCAAAATTACAGCAAAGAGATTAGAAACATGTCCCTCAGTGCTGGTACTATTGTGTTTGGCATCATCCCTCTCACACGACCCATCAGCTGTTCTGCCCAGGGCTCATGCTGAGGACAGAGCCATGGTGTACCACGTCCAGCACCTCCCAGAACATGTCAGGCAGTGAAGGATGGGAGGAAAAACCCTAGCAGCAACGTTAACACTGATGTGGGAATTTGTCATGGTGACACTGATGGTACTGAGAGTCCTACATTGTAATGATTGGTTTACAATAAAAATTACTCCGAATGCTGGATCAGATAAAGGATGGTTCAGTCCATCAAATCACTGTCAGCTGCAAATTAGGTTGCCCATCCCTAGGCAATGGGGAACATAATTGGCTTTGTCCATCGCTGGTTTTATTTTTATCTGTTCTGTTAATGTCAGGCTCTTTCCTCACTCGCAGTGGTACAGAGAAAAAAAAGGGCTTGGTGCAGAAGAAGAAAAGAAACTCTCTTTCACTCCCCACACCCGCAATAAATGGGGCAAGTAAGCCCTGAATTTCTAAAATTAGCTAAAGAGTCTTTGAAGGATTGTTTTCTGCCAGAGCGAGGGTATCTTCATGGAAAAAAGTAAGAATAAATCTTAGAATCATGGAATCGTTTGGGTTGGAGGGGACCTTAAAGATCATAGAATCATAGAATGGCCTGGGTTGGAAGGGACCTCAAAGATCATCCAGTTCCAACCCCCCTGCCATCAGCAGGGACACCTTCCACTAGACCACGTTGCTCAAAGCCTCATCCAACCTGGCCTTCAACACTTCCAGGGAGGAGCATCCACAGCTTCTCTGGGCAACCTGGGCCAGTGTCTCACCACCCTCACAGGAAATAATTTATTCCTCAGGTCTCATCTCAATCTACTCTTGTCAAGTTTATAACCATTTCCCCTTGTTCTATCACTACCTACCCTTGTAAAAAGTCCCTCCCCAGCCTTCCTGTAGGTCCCCTATGCAATAATATTTTAGTGTATGGACTTCCAGGAGCTTAGACTGAACCCTTAAACCACAAGTGGTCAGTGCTCTTGTTCAGTCCCCAGGCTTACAAGGAGGGGCTGGGGGGTCTGAAAACCTTCTCTTCTCTTTTCTAACCCTGTAAGTATTGCAGGAATTTTAAAAAAACTGCTATAATTTGCAGAAACCAAGCTGGAAATATACTCATCTAACGCCTGCCTTCCTAGGGACTGATCATTCTGACACCATCGGTTGCAAGGCAAAGTTGTTGCAATGTGATGTCTCGGCATTTCTACCAAATGTGATAAGTAAGATGAGGTTACGAAGTTGTGTGGGACTGAAATAACCACTAAAAGACATCATGGGGAACACATGAGCAACTGGAACCCATTACAACCTTCAAAGTGTCAGGTTATATTGCTTTTGTTGTTGGGAACACCTGTGCTACAAACTTGAGGTGGAAGTAGTCTCCATCCCTGGCACAACATACAACTGTCAGACGGTCGAGACTCTCTCCCCAGTTCTCCTTTAAATTCATATAGGTTAATATTCAGCTGTCTTTAAGCTCCAAATATTCGTATCTGTTCTCCTCCTTGTGCTTAAATTGTAAGACTATGTCCTTCTCGGGGTAGCAGAGCTTTCTTAACACATTCCCCTGACATTACAAGGTACAGAGAGACTCAGAAAAGGAGAAAATCCACTGGAAAAAAATAAAAATAAATATAGCTGACTAAGTAGGAGGAGGAACAATGTCTGTCATCTTACGCTGGAGAATTCACTGCTCTATTTACCCAGCTCTCCCTTTCTCTCTCTCTAACTTTAGGGCAATTTAGCAGCCACCTGTGTCCCTGGGAAATCCGCTGCCATGCTAAAGGCTTGTCTAAGCTCAGGCTCTGCCTGGAGAAATAAGGGCATGAACCAAGCGAAGGGAGAGGGAAGGTTTAACTCACCTTCATCTTGATCATGAAGATGAAGGTGAGTTAACTCACCTTTAACTCACCTTGCATCCAGGACAAAAGAACTACGTCTATGAAGAGGATTATATTCATCAGCAAAGACCAATAATTCAGAGTGAGGGCAAATTAGTTGCACCAAGGGAGGTTCAGATTGGATATCAGGAAAAATTTCTTCACTGAAAGGGTTCTCAGGCATTGGAAGGGGCTGTCCAGGGAAGTGGTGGAGTCCCCATCCCTGGAGGGATTTAAAAGATGGGTAGACAATGTGCTCAGAGATCTGGTTTAGTGGTGGACAGGTATGGTTTGACTCAATTATCTCAAAGCTCATTTCCAACCAAAGGATTCTATGATTCTGTGATTAAATTGCAGAGCTCTATAAGGTACAAGTGGCTATAAAGAAGTAATAATGATTTATCGTGCACCTACTCCTATAGGTTTTTGTCCTGTTTGTATCCCCCTTGCCTTGCTGAACATGTGCACGGATGACAGAAATTATCCCGTGGCACTGCCTCAGCTTTGCACAACCAGGAGCTGCTGCAACCTGAAGCATGAAGCAAAAGAATAAAAAAAAGTTTGGAAAGATGTGTATAATCATAATCAAGATTTATGAAGAACCAGTGACAAGTTATTATTACTATTATTATTATTGGTGGTGGTTTTAATGTTAATGTTAGTATTTTATTAATGATGTTATTAATATTAGTATTTAATGATAATATTGATATTAGTATTTAATTATAATATTAATAATATTATTTAATGATAATATTAATATTAGTAATTACCGATATTAATGTTAATATTAATATTAATATGCAATGGCAGGTGAAAATCACAGAAAGAAAGAGTTTTGCTTTGAAGACACCTACTTGCCCCCTGTCTCATCCCAGGCTGGGAGGAAGCTCTGCTGCTAACCCGGTGCCCCAATTTCTTCTCCTGAAAATAATAGAAATAATTCTAGCATATCAAAAACCTCACATCTAACCTCCATAAATAAAACATCCTGCTCTGAGGTATCACATGTGCGAGTGCTTTGCAGCTCAGGACCGTGCTGCCGTTGCAGATGGGCTTTGGGTGGCTTTGCCTTGGTAAGGCTTTCACGTGACATTGCGTTTAGGTTGTCAGTGAAAAGTCCTGCGGATTAGTGTCTCCTGAAATCTCACTAAGCAGCTTGCCCTAAAATGTGCTTTATGTGGATCATTTGTAGAACTGCACGAGACAAAATATTAATTATTACTATAAAAATAGGTATTTTTTTAATATAATTCTGTTCAACACACACTTCCACCCTTGGGATGCATTGCTGAGAAGTTAACTATTTTTAGAAAAGTCTAAAGAAATTCAAAATATGACCCTGCTCTAAATTGTAAGATGAAAATCAGAAGCAAAAGCTTTTTACCTTTCTCTTTAATTGAATCCAGCTGGTCTCCTTCTGCCCTGCTTTGCAGTCATTTACAGATATGCAAATGATTTGGGGGAAAAAAAAAAAATGTTGCCATTTTCAGCTGCATTCCACACCAGAAAATCAGACAATGAGTGTGTTTTCAGAGGGTTTTCATCAGTTTTGCCATTCTGCTGCTTTCATGTTTTAATCCGGTTTAACAGCACAATATGTTTTAGTCATATATTTAAAAAAAAAAAAAATAGAAATGTAAAAAATCAGTCTCTACCTGGACAATATTGATGATGTCCCTTTGACAACCTGGAAACTTTAACATCTTAAGAGTAATTTTTAGCAATATTTGACAACACAAGGAGGGAAAGTGAGTGGCCCATGATTGTGGGGAGAAGGAGGTGGTGAAGGACAGGAGGTCCAACACCCAAAGGAGACGTGTGGCTTTGCCACTGCTGATGGACCCACAGCATCTCTCCCCTGTCTCTGTGCCCTCCACTTGCTTCAATATCTTCAAAATCAGATATTTTTTGGGAGGAGAGCCGGGAATTGAGATGTTTTGGTACCTGTGTGCGTTGGGCAACCGCCCACTTCCTTGTGCCCAGTGCTGGTCCTGGTAAGACCCGTATGCACCCAAGTGACACAAATGCAGCAATGATGCAGTTCGGTAGCAAAACTGCTCTGGCAGGTAGTTACAAAGGGCCTGGTCTAGTTTGTGTATTTAAGTTGGAAAATCGTTAAAGTTTGAAGGACCCTTCAATAGCATTTACATAAGGCTGGCCCCAAAGGACTCCAGCA
>NW_010308806.1:20734-21275 GCF_000700745.2 Antrostomus carolinensis
AGGAATGGATTCTCCTCAAAACGACAGCTACTTCAGCGGCACGGTACGAGATTACATTTTAAACAGTGCAATTTAACAACATAATATTGCTAGCTTTTAAAAATTAAACAAGCAAGAAAACAAACAAAAAGATTTTGCACTAAAATGCAAATAAAGTCCCTAAGTCTATGGGCTCCCCTAAGCAGTTGCTGAAAGAAATGCCTGATTTGGGAGGTGGGATACACCCTTGAAACCAGTTAGGTGATTATTTGGGACCTTTTCTAGAGAGATATCAAATGTTGACTCTTCCTTTATGGCTTATTTAGGAAAATAATGAAAATCACCTGTAGGAGTACTATACTAAGAATTTAGATGTATTTATTATGCACTGAGACAGAGTTGTCAGTAAAAAGAGGAATAATCACAAGTACGTGCAGACACACTGGTCACACTGGTTGGAAGTTTTTCCACATAGAGTTTTTTGTTCATACAGTACCTTCTATGGAGGGAACCCCTGGAACTCCCATGATGTAAATTATTATTATTATTATTATTATTATTA
>NW_010308807.1:0-17202 GCF_000700745.2 Antrostomus carolinensis
ATATATATATATATATATATAAAAATGGATATATGTATATATATTTATATTTATATATATCTCTTGAATGCCTACTTTTCTCAGTTTCTTTTTAGTATTTATTTTGTTCTGTGGTCGTTGTGGCAGTTATGAATACATTACATCTGCAGAAGTGTTGTGACTTCACAGACATGTTCCTACTCTGCATCCAAAGGGTTGACTTGTACTTTTCAAGCTGATGATGATATTCTCTCCAAGGATTAAATAATCCCTCTGTTGGGCAAAAAATAAGATGAATTTTTGCTAGCCAAGTCAAACCTACATGAACTTCTATCATGATTGTAAGCTTTGGATTTAGATGGTTTCTGGAGTTTCATAGCTATCTTGAGAGTGGCTCACTCACGTGTGATGCTGAATTACACTGGAATTTAATAGCTTCTATAAAAAAGCTGTACTTAAATGTATCATTTTCATCTCTTCACTGTTATACAAATTGTATCTCCTCTTGAAGTTGTCTCCCAGAGGTTGGAGAATGTCACAGTGAAATGTCAGTGCCAGAAAGGAGATGAGAAATAGGCCGTTCTGGAGGTTTCCAGCTCTGTAGGCAGACTAATAAATAATGTACGAGAAGTAAACTTTTAAACTAACCATGTCTTCCTTCCTGTTGGATTTGAAGATGTGCCTTGATGTCAATGCCCTGATACAGATTTATAGGCATTTCACGTAAGTAATGTATGTGAGGGTTGATTTTTCAGATCTTCCATTGGCCCACGTTTTTGGCATTACATTTACAGGTACCCTTTTCTTGTACCTCACTCCAAGGTCTTCACCTTTTGATGTGGCCACAGAAGGTGAAGGTGTGGCCACCTGTGGTTACAGAAGACCACAGGTGAAGAAATTCTGACAGACTAGCTCATTTTTCAGAAATGTAGTAAGTTATTTGTGATTAATGACAGATTTGGAAAGGAGGAAACCCACAGAAAGCCTCAATGAATATGGTGACTCTATAATAAGCTACAGTTACCTGCTTTATGCTCTTTGCACACTGAAGTGTTCACTGCAGCTCTTTTTAAAAGTCATTCTCCTTGGAGAGTCATGATGTTAGTCATCAAGACTAAAAGTGTTCGTTGAAGGGACTTGCTGATTATTTATGTACTCCAGAACTTAGCTGTCTCAAAACTTTACATTATGTAGGACATTTTAGGAAAGGAAATGCTTTCATAAAGGTTTAGGGTGGTTCTTTCTCAAATCCATCCAAAGGCACCAGCTCAATGACCAGTGTTGCCCATGCTGAACCTAGAAGTAGTTAAGTTTTCAATGTTCTATATTATGCATTTCTTCAATTAAACAGTATTTTATTTGTTTCTGTTGAACTTGATAAGCTTATCACCTTCACTGAGGATTTTACCTGAATGACTGAAAATTTTGACTCCTTTTTTTTTCCCCTGTAATTCATAGCTGAAGAATAATTACTATCCAGATATATTTTTTATATTTTTGTGCTATCATAGCTGTGACATTATTAGCTGTTATTTTTCAGATATTCAAAGCTATTTGTAAATAGCTCATGAAACACAGCTTGACCTGGCTAGAAAACGATTTGAAACATCAGAAAATTTGATACTTTCTCGTCCTTTTTCATGTTTATTTCCTGTTAAATAAAGGGCATGTATAGCAACAATGTTAAATTAATTTTTCAGTTCCAGAACAGCTTTATTATATCACATATATCCTTGTTATGTCTAGAGGTGGATCAGAAGTGTGTTACGTGTTTGTGTTTATGCTTCTTAAGCACCTAAACGCAATGGAAAATAATAGAATATGCAGGGAGAGCCTTTGCTGTAAATTCACATTATTTCTGTATCTAAAACAGACCTTTGGATTACTTAGCAGTTAATTTTATTTTTTTTTAAATTCAGTAATTAACATGGTATGTTTCAGGCAGAAGAATATTAGAGTATGCAAAAGTGGATGATTTTTCTTTAGATTAATCTGCTGTGGGCACTGAAATGTCTACTAAATTGGGCCTAATTTCCATCAGCTTCTTGACCAGACATTTGTGTTCTTGCAGATGTCAGTGGGTGCAATGTAGGGGGAAAAAAAGTGTACACTCTTTTTTTTTTCCAGTACTGTCATTTCTCACTGTAATGAGCACAAAAATAATTGGACAACTGAGCTATCAGTAAAAGGACACACTTCAACGTGAGTCAATGAATTATTTTACGGGACAAACTTTAATCTTTAGATGTGATTGTAGATAATTTGTGCTACCATCTGTCCATTCGGAATTCTTTTAGCCTTTTCAGTCGTTATACAGTAAGTGCTGCTGTGTTTAACATTAACATTTGATATTTTACACATTTAATTTCTGTACTGCTGCGTGGTCCTTGGGGAGCTTCGCTCTAGTGCTACATGAGAGAGACAAAGTATTGATCAGTTAACATTTCAGCTACATTTATGTATGTCGCAAAATTAATGAAAATGCCAGACAAAAATGTCAGAGTGCACAAAAAGGTAGAATTTAAATTTGGTAGTTTAATGAAAAGTTTAAGATGTGCATTATCAAAAATGTCCCCTTGCCTTTAAAGTACAATTCATAACTGAGTAACTAAAGGGAACCACATATTTTACTTAGAGGAACATTGAACATGAAATATGAGGGAATTTATAATCTTCAAAGTGTTTGGTATCCCAAAATGGCCTCAGTAAAGCACTTTAATTGCCTTCTTGAACATTGAACTGTTACTCATAAAATAAACTTGTTTCCTTTCTCATTTGGAAGCAGAGTACCCTCACCCAATCACATACTTCCCAGTGTATCTCCTCAAATTAAATCCTCCTATGAGCATGTTCTCCTATTCCTGTTCTTATTCCTCTAAATCTTTCTTTCTATATGTGTGTATGCATGCACATATTAAATACTTTTCCTTCTCTAGGCTTTGAAATATTGATAAAATAACTCGCCCTGCATCCAAGTCATTTGTCAGGTCTAACTCACCTTCGCTTTGTCTTCTAACGTTACATGATTCATGTGTGAAAACGACATCACCGTGTCCCTAGCCTTTGGTTAAGTTCTAGTTCTCTTGCACGTACACCATTTAGTTGTGGTGGTGTCATGCTAATTAATTGAAACTGAGAAGGAAACAGGAGGAAAAAAAGAGCTGATCCCTAGCAGGAAATGAGACAGTAATTTTGTCAACTTGCTTAGCTTTTCCCTATTAAAAAGGGAAATTATCACTACCGTGTATTTCAGAAGCAACTTTCACTCAGAGCTGAAGGGCAGAGATTGTGTTTTGGGACAGAATTGAGCTGGTGCTATCAGGAGTGGGAATGCACTTATGTTAGTTATTAAATATTTTCCTTTTTTTTTCCCCACACTGTAATTGTAGGAGAATCAGAATTTTGCAAATACATTTAAGACCTCACAGATTTTGCCATTGTTGATACCATTATTGAAGATATAACATACAAACACCTTCAAATTGCTTTTTCCTAAACCTGGGTGAAGTGGAGCATCAGATTGTCTTTGCCACTTGTCTAGAATTCAAAATTGGAAGAAGTGCTGCTAAGTTAGTTGCAAAAACTTCTCAGATCCTAAAAAAGCCTTCCCAAAAATTCCTGTCGCTGTCAAAACTGCCTGTTCTCAGTAGAGAGATTTGCAGAGGTAAAGTGACATGGCAGTGGCAAGGCCAGGTACAAGGTTCATTTCTGATGCAGGCTGCACACACGTGCAAGAGTCTTTCAGCTTTTGTCAGCTGTGTCTTCACCAGCAGGAAGGAGAATGAAGTACACCAGACTGCTGTGCTTTTGGGTTTTTTTCAGAAGTAAAGCGGACTAAAAGTGATCTAAATCCGGTTTCCTCTTTCCTAATTTCTGTAGAGCAGCAGAACTAATGTGAGACTGCTGCAAAAATTACGCTGGGATGTGATCTTTCTGCATCACTTAGCTGTAATGTGTGCCAGGTTTTAGAAAGTAGGAAAGAAACAGACATGTGTCAGATCCTGGTATATAAGACCATTGACATCCATTAACCACTCATATATAAAGAACATATCAGCACCAGAAGTGATTAAAAAATACCTCTGTTACTTAACTATAGCAATTGAAGAATGATGCTGGTGTGGAAATACTTGGTGTCATCAATCCACCTCTTGTGTTTGACTCATTATGTGTTTGCAGATGTGTTACAATGAAACACTGGGCAGTATTTATAAGCCTAAAAAAATCTTTTAGTATTTTCTTGTGTTTTTAAAGAAATAACTTTTGTTTTACTCCATAGAGTGAATGCATACTTGCTAAACCAGTTTAGCAGTGTGATTCATTGCCTAAAAGTGCAGACTTGGTGCCCTATTAGGTGATCTAGAGCATCCTGTGTGCTGCCCAGCTGCTGTTCCAGGAGGGCATGCATCTGTCTTAGGTTCTGTGTCACTTCTGCCACCACCATCCAGGTGACTGGGGTACCCCAAAATGTCTAAAATGGCACCAGCTCTACCTTTAGGCACTTTAATTGCTCCCTTAGGTGTTTATTTTACTTGCATTATCTATTTTAGGTACTTACATAGATTTCATTCTAAGTTCTCCATAATGTTAGTGTTCAATCTCAAAAACACCAATGCAGTGTGGGGAAATACTTTCCTTATTTTACATGACCAGTTGAGGTAAAGAGGCTTTATGATTTCTTAAACAGGAAAGACACAGTAGAATAGAGCATTGATATCCCAATTCTTGGACTTTTCCCTTCACTACCCATTCTTCTCACTTATTTTCCTTTTCTTTCTGCTTAGAAAACTTGACAACTTTGCCCTGGAAGTATTTAATTATCAGAGCTTTCAGAATGCTGTTATAGCTTGATACACCAAAAGGTCTGATGCACTAAAATGTAGCTGATCAAATATTTTAGGAATTAACAAAAATTGTTAGTTACCACCCAGTATTTAGTGTTACCCAAAAAAGTTCTGAAAGTGAGCTTAGATTTCCTTTTAAGGCAGTGATATGAGTAGGAATCTAGGCAGCCAATTTGCGTGAGTTGCAGTCTTGCTTTGGAGCTTGTTTCCTGTAATGCAAATCATGGACAAGACGATCCCCAACTGCTTGGTCTTGCTGCAGACCCACCTGCTTGGTGTTACCAGAAGAGTTGGAGGGTGGTTGCATTTGACCCAGCGTGGCTAAGTGTCCAGAGAGAGGTTGCATTGCTTCACCTATTCCTACTTGCACATTCCTCTTGAGGTTGCAAAACTCTCCAGAACAAAAAAACTTTCTACTTGTAAGACTTCAGATAGCATTGGTATTAAATTTGGATAATTATTTAGGACTGATGTTCTAAGGAAAAAATAGTTGTGTACCTTATCATCATTGGCTTCCCCAAATTGCTGTTTCACAGTCATTGCAGGAAGTTTTGGCCTTTTAAACTTTCATTACTTAAATAGTGCACATAGGTGGATTACAAAATGTCTTACTTTTTCATCATCTGTTAGTTACGAGTCGTATGAGAACCAACACATTATAAAATCATGTTACAAAGAGTGTTTTACTTCCTTTTTATTTTAGCAGCAGTTAGGTATTATGATGGTTTGCCTTGAAGTGGAAGGACTATGGGCCACACTGGTTTACTGGACAATTCAGTAGTTAAAATAATGTGATGTTTGGCAGAAAGTTTCATTTTAGTAAAGAAAGAGGCAGTAACCAGGTATGTTGTGTGCTAGTGAGAAATGCTCAAGTTAGGAAAATCAAATAGAGAAACAGTATTTCAAAGCTTCTGAAAGTAAGATGTGCAAAAAGTTTAGAAATTAAACTACCAGTTTCTTCCTAATGCTTCTTAAGGAGTCCTCAGTGTGCTTATCCTCATCGAGTAGTCACTTGTTTAGTAGCTGTGTAGCTGGTAGGTGATACTATCTGTGCCTGGGTGGAAGAATTAAGAAAAAAAAATAAGAAATTTTCAATATCCTGGATTTTACTGGGATGAAAACACTTAGAGTAACTTTGTAATGTTTCAAATATTTATTTTCAAATAAATAGTTCAACTGCCACAATCACGAAAATATTTGTCCTGGTTATATTGTTTAACAGGCAGTTTTACAATTTCAGTTTTGTTTGCAGAACGTGAAATCCAAACCATTAATATAAAAAAGACTCAGACAAAACATATTTTTTTTCTGCTAGGGCTGCACACGGTATATAAGATATATAAGATGTATGAGATATATAAGATATATAAGAGTAATTGGTTCTATTGGTGTTGTAAGTAAAGCCTCAAATAGAAAAACACCCCAAAGTAATCACAGCAGAAGTTTCATGGGAAGTTTTGTCCTTTTTTTTTCTCCTAAAAGGCGACTGTCTGCCACACACAGCTTTGTCCTACATTTTTGGCAAAAGAGAGATGCTGCATGCTTCCTGTTCCAAAAATGGCTGGTTTGAGCCAGGGAGAATTTGAAAGCTTGCTTCCCACTTGGCAGTAGTTGATGGGTGACGATGCTGCTTGTGATGATGATACCCAAAACCAGCAGAACTGGCAGGGAGGACAAATAATAAGTCTCTTCCCCCGCCCAGGATGGTTGGAAATCAAAGTGAAAAACAGCTCTGTCATTCTGCTGTCTCCTTCCTTGTGGCCCCTGTACCTTCCTCCTCAGTGTGAGGTGGACCTTCCATGTAAAAAGCTTTATTTTCACCTGAGCTCCATTAAAGTTTGTGTAGAAAGGCCCTGTGGAGGAACAGGACATTTACAATCAACCAGGAAAGGTGTTTATTTTCACAGTTAGGGAAACCTCCTTGTGACAGGGTGTGAAACAGCAGTAGCACTACGTTGTCCTTTCCTGGGGATGATGTGTCTCTCCGTGTACTGAGTAGACCATCTTTATTTCAAGTGGACAAACTGCTGAAATGTGGTGTTAGAGAAGAATAATTAAGAAGTTTAGAAGTGGTGGATTTTTTTTTAAATTTTTCTTCTAAATGAGGCACATGTTACACAGCACATTATTAACATCATCTTTATTGTGAAGTTTACTCAAGGTAAACATGGTTTCCACCCAGGGTGTTTTCCATACGTGAAGAACTAGGATGAAATCCATTCTTTCAGAAAAATGATGCTTCTCTGAACTACATTTCCACTATTTTTTTTCCCCCTTCCCTCCTGGGTGTTGAGCCAAGGCAGTGGCTGCAGATTTCGATGACGAGGCTGCATCGAGCAGATTACTATCTAGGCAGAATGTTTGCTTAAAACTCTTAATTAAAGGCCAAACTGGTGGTTGCAAAGTTATGAAGATCCTGATGTAGCCTTCGCCATGCTGTTGGTGAAGGTTGGGTGTTTACAGTGGCCTATTGAGCACAGTAACTTTTTGTTTTGTACTGGTCACAGCAATATAAAGAGGAGCAAAAACTGCCTTGAAGATCCTTTTAGTTAATTAATAATGCAAGAAACAATATATTGTCTATGTAGCTCTTTAATACATGAAACAGAGTGTGAGCAGAATGCTAAATTTTTAGCAAGTGTCATGCTTAAGTGATTTATTTTCTGCAGGAAAGGAGAATTTTGGATGACCTTGAAATAAAAAAAGCCATAAACCTCATAGTCACTTGTTTGATGTAAACAGTATTGTGGGGTTTTTTAAGATTATTTGATTTTCAGAAGAAAAATAATAGGTGTCTATATCCCCAAAATCTGTTTATAACTTTGCAATGAACAAAGAGACATCATTTAAAAGCATAATTTGTTTAGGTTTCACTGGTAGATCTTTTTTATTCCAGAATAAGTATTAATATTTATCCAGTAGAGATAACTAATGTTGTGACCAAAGTGGTTACTAAAGAGAAAAAAAAAATATATATAAAAAAACAAAATAATGACTATAAACCAAATGGCAGCAGCTGATACTGAATAGACTTGCAACTGCATGGCAGGTCTTTGGAGTTTGTACGTTTCCATGAATAATGTACAATTACTGTAGCTCTGAAGTCAGAAGATACCAACTGCTTTCCAGATACAAGAACCCACTGTTTTGGAAAAAGCAAAAAATTTGGCATAATTTAATCTTGTTTATTTGAGATTGACTGTTGCTCTCAGAGCTATTTGTTAGCTCTGCAAAGTTATCTGTTAAAACTGGTATTATGCAATTGGAACTTCTTGGGCAATTAGCTTGCAGCACCAGCTGAATAAGAGAGATGATTTTCTCTCTGCAGCTGTAGAGTAGCTGTGATTAGATGTGCCTGTATTCCAGTTCTAATTGACTGGCCTCCGTAAGGAGACACTGCTCATTAATGAACAGAGACAGACACTTTCTAACCCCATTAAAAAAAATAAAAAGGTAGCGAAGAAATGTGCTCAAAAATGAATAAAAGTAATTCTGCTTTGATATCCTGAATACATATTTTGTATTCGTGGCTAGAGGAACTGGCACTGTATACTTGGGAAAGCTATGATTACAAAAAAAATAATAATCAAGCCAATATTAATGCATATCTGTGATTCTCTGCACTCAGTACGTGTCCTCTAAATCATAACTTGAGGGGTAAACATCTTAAGCTGAAGGTAAATCTCTACTTTAATAGTAGCCCTGGCAGGACTAGTGCATGAGTTTTTGCCATTTCCTTGTATTTCTCCTTAGTTTTTCACTGTAGGAGTGCATGGTGTCTTTTCGTTTCCCATGCTCCTTCCTGGACTATTCTCGTCTTAATAAAGTCAGTTTGTATGATATTTCTGTTCTCCCTCTCTCTCCTGAGGTCTGTCCCTTTCTGCTGCTTGTTTATAAGAGAGAGGGAAAAAATCTCTTCCTTATCTCAGACCAAAAGGCACAGGTGTACATATTTGAAACTCTATTTTCCAATGACAGATTCTTCAATTTTCATAAAAAGTGCATTTTTTAATAATCAAAATCAGCTAATTCATTTGAAGATGAGTGATCAGTACTGTAAGGGATACTGTTAATAATTAAGCCTGTTTTCCTCTAATAAAGAAAGAATGAGTATTTTTTGCTTGATATACAGTATTTTTTTGCTGTTTTCCATTAAAGAACCTCCAGTACCAGCAGATACTGTATCCCTTTAACCTGACTGAAAAATTCAAAAGTAGGTATTTTTAATATTTGCTGCCATCTTAATTATTACTTGCTTAAAGCACCACTGTTAGCAGAGGGATTATGAGTTAATAAAAATGTCATAGTGTTAGTATATAAAACACAATATAATTTTCCCAAGATAATGATTAACAGAGTAAGGCTACATTAGCAACACGTAATGCTTATACCCTCAATATGCTTGATTTTCATCTTTTAGGAATAGTGGCACAATATTGTAGCAGGTAAACACAGCAACATTTGGGGGTGATTTATTTTAAAGAAGAGGTAACTAATGAAATCTCTTGATTGAGCTTTATTTCTGTATTATGTCACTACCCTCATAGCATTACAGCCTCACATCAATCTGAATAGTGTTTTTAATACTGGATATTAATATTCCCTAGTGCAACTCCAGCGAAACACATTAAAAAGTTATTTATTCATCACAGTCTATTAGCTAGAGCGTTTGGAAAATAACTTTGGCGCCCTTGTAGTTCATTATTATGTCGGTATTCCTTTCACATACAAGCATTATTTTGGGTGTGGGTTGCACTGGGGTTTTTTTTTTTTAACCTTTTAAGACACTTTTGCTTTGTTCCAAGGCTGCTTCGGGTTTTTATTTAGTTACCTCGATTCTATGGGTACGAACAAAGTACATCTCTATAAATTATTGAGTGGTTGGAACATAGTGCTTTGCTTATGAGCAAAGATGAGAGCTCCATCCACCCATCTGATGGATGGTGGAGGAGGCTGGAGTTACCCACCTGGGTTGAACACCCTCCTGCTTCTCCACCTGAGCACCTGCAAACTGAGCCCCGTCCCATTCAGCACGGCAAGAACAGCTCCATTGTGGTGGGAAGAAACGTTTGTTTCTGAGAGGAAAATTATTCCAGTTCTACTTCTGAATGAAAGACAAGGCTGTTATTACTCAAGGGATATTAGGCCTCACTGCTTTTTTGAGAAAACAAATTTGCTGTAACTTTATCTGTAATTTAGTACCACACGGGTGCAAATAGAGCCTGCATTGTATGGAATGGGAGGCAGAAGTAAGGGTTTGTTAAAGCCATAAAAGGGTTGGGTAACCATTATATGTCCAAAAGTGGCCTTATTGGAGTCATAGGTTAAAAAAAAAAAAAAAATCCTTACGGCCTTACCATTAACTGTTGGTTTTGAATTTGCTTTAAAAGTAGTATTAAAGAAGGAAGGTTTCTGTCTCTCCACAGAGTCTGGCAAAAGTACAAGTTTCCCCAAAATTAAGGTACATATTTTTCTTTGACCAACTGAGTGAGTGGTTGTGGTAAATGCTGCTCAGATCTTTTTCTGCAAGGTTTATTTTTTTCCTTTCTCATAGTAAACGTAGCAGAGCCTTGCTGTTCTCAAGTTCCACTTTCTTGAAGAATATAATGTCAAAATGCTTAAATAAAATCTCCCTCTTTTTTTTTTTTTGGTTGATCCTTGATTGTCAGAATTCATTAGGAAGAATTGTCATCATTCAATAGGCAGAAATAATATTAATTGCTTAAAACTGCTGTATGTGTAGGAAAACTCAGCCCTGGCAAAATGCGCTGTTGAAGCTGGTCCAAATCAGTCAGGTATTTTATACCATTAAAGTTCATTTTTACAACTGTGCGCTTGCTATCTGCCTTAAATTACATCCTGGTTAGGTAGCAAATGTGCAAACTGCTTTCTTCATTTTTTTTTTTATTTTTTTTTCCTTTTTTCCCTGTTTTCTTTTTTCCCTCTTTTTTTTCCTTTTTTCTTTTCTTTTTTTTATCTTTTTTTTTTCTTTTTTCTTTTCTTTTTCTCGCTCTCTCTTTTTTTTTTTTTTTTTAAAATAGAAAAAAATTCCAATCTGGTTGTAGGAGTTTGATCTTACTGATTAGCCAAGTTGAAGTTAAGAACTTAACGTGGTTTCTAATCATCTGGCAGCTGTCACTAATGAGTGACAATGTAGTTAATCCCCCTGACACACAACTCTGCTCATCCATTCTCCCAAAAGCAGAGGCAGCCACCTCCAGGCACACTCTCAGCTGAAGCTGGGAGCAGGGAATGCCTGTCTGACCCCGGGATCTGAACCTGGGAATCTCTGGTTAGTACACTTCATTGCCTCCGGATCACTGCGCTCACCCTCCTGCTCCTTTACTTACAATGTCTAATACGCCTAATTTAAATTAAATTATTTTAATTAAATCATTCAGCTGTTTTCTCAACAGTGCAAGAATAGTTAAGAACTGTAGCTGGCGGTGTTTTAAATTAGGTGTCTGGGCTTGATCGGACCACAGTTAGCCAAAGATGACTGTGGATGCTGGAGCAGGCAGAGCAAAAGGTGTGTGTGTGAAAAAGACAGTGGCAAATTAAACTAGGACGGGGAGTCACAGCAATTACTCTTTTACAAATGGGGACATGGGTAGCATGCAAGAATAGTTAAGAACTGTAGCTGGCGGTGTTTTAAATTAGGTGTCTGGGCTTGATCGGACCACAGTTAGCCAAAGATGACTGTGGATGCTGGAGCAGGCAGAGCAAAAGGTGTGTGTGTGAAAAAGACAGTGGCAAATTAAACTAGGACGGGGAGTCACAGCAATTACTCTTTTACAAATGGGGACATGGGTAGCATTCCTATCAGGAGAGCTGGTTTCACAATTTGCAGAGAAAGTGAAAAGGCTGAGCTGGGAGTTGGTGATTTCTACATGGAAATAAAGCTCATCTGGGTTTATCTCCTGATTTGAGCAATCCTGTCATTTGCCAGTCAGTTCATTCGGTGTAGTGAATTCTCTGCTGCATCACCAGCCAGGGTTTTTCTTAGATAACCCCTCGGCAGCTGATGGCACTGCACCGTGGTACTCCAAGGCTGGTATTTATTTTATTTTCTGCAGGCATCTCCTATTTCTCACATTTCTTCTATTTAAAAAACCCAAAATATTCCCTTTCCCCCAAGTTACAGAGTAAACCCCAAACCATGAAGAACTCTAATGCAGGAGGAGTGCTTTAGAACAAACTGTCTGTGCTCTAAAAAATGTGATTATAGAGGAATTAAATTCCGTTGTCTGCCTGGTAATGACAAACATGGCACTTCTTGGAGACCACTTTGAGATCTGGATGGTAGAACCAACACCCCCAAAGTACAGGACTACCTGCTTGCTCTGTGATGGATCTTGTCTCTGCTGACTTTTGATTTTTAGAACTGATAGTTGAATATAAAATATAAATTGTTTAAAAAACGACAGATTATTTCTGAGGGTGTTTTCCGTGTTCACCTTTATGATAGTTGCATTTTTTTAAGTTAATGCAGTTTAAAAATCATTTTAAGTTTCCCAACACAAAGGAAAGAAATGAGATATTGGATTCTCAAACAAAAGCTTTATTGGTTTATGACAAGTAATCCATCTTCTTGCATTAGTGTAGCATTCTACCCCAGATTATTTTTCATAATTGATAATTTGTGAGTCATATATTTGTTATCTGTTCTTTTAGGGGTTTCTAAGTAGTGAATGATGTCAAAGGTCATTGAGCATTCATAAAGGAAATGTTTTCTATTTTATTTTTTAAGTTTTGATTGGTGTTTTGAAGAACTTTGGAAACATTTCAGGGAAAAGTACAAAGAAAAAAAGTGGTAGCGGTTTTCCCAGTAGGAACTTCTGAAACATAATGTTACAGCAATTACAAGAAGAAATGGATGTAGGACACACACTAAGTACTAGAGCGGGGTAAAAGTGTTTAACCAGAATTATTTTACATTAGAAGTCCGTTATGATTTATGTAATAGTGGTTAAGTTTTAAAAGATAGAAGTGCATGTATTGCATATCCATGCAGAAAAATTAAGAATTATATTTACCTGTAACTGATTCATTTTGATTTTATTCCTTATCAGAAATATTTTTACAATAATCAACAAGCCATTGTTTTCCTTCTACCGTAAAATTGGGGAGCATTGTAATCATCTGCCATCCCCACTTTTTGAAATACTTTAGGATTGGTTACAGATTAAGAAAATCTGAGAGGGTGGAAAACTGTCTTGGCATCTAAAATATTATAAGGAACCAAAACGAGGTTCTATGTTTATATATTAGTTTGTCATAGACAAGTAATAAATAAAAAAATATTGGCATATGATTTAAAATTTAGTTAGTCTAATGAGAAAGCTAGTAGGAACTTTTCCCTTTACTAATGTTTCTCTGAACTTTACCACTAACTGCTCAGAGAAATTTCTGATGCAATTTAAAATTGGGAGAACTGAATAAAATATGAATAAGTTCAATCAGTGGGAAAGGCAACTTAAAATAATTTACAGGCAACTGTATAGGAGGCATGAAGTATTTTAAAATTAATTAAATATTAATTTCAGAGCAAATTTGTTATGAATATACCATTACAGCTTGTGTGGTTCTCTCTTCAACATTCATTTAAATGTCCTCTGAACAATTTAATTATAGTGAGACATTTCTATTAAAAAAAAATTATTCAGGATTATATTCTTAATTAAAATAGAATTGAGCTCATTTAATTGTGATGTAAGTATATTATTATACGTAGAATGTCACTAAAATAATGTAAACAATTTTTTCCCCAATTTCTAAAAATAAGAAAAAGAATAGCTGATTACGTTTTGGTACAACTATTTTTGAAATTTCATCTGAAAATCATGAATAATTAAATATTTTGCAAAACAACTTGAATCTCAAGTCAGTAACAGTATTAGTAGGATCATTATATTTTATCCTTAAGAGGTATTTTAGTTGTCTAAGAATAAAGCAAAAAAAGTTATGTATCATTAACTGAATACTTTTTATTACATTCTGTAGCATATATCAATACTGTTGAATCTTCTCTGAGATTTTTTAACCAAACCTTACATTGTTTTGTTTTGTTTTTTTTTCTTTCTAATAATGTTTCTAGCCAAACTGGAATTAGTTAGGAATGTATCCTAACTAACTGTTTCAGAAAAGTACTTTAATCTAGTTGCTTTGTTCAGCTGGGACTGTAAAATAAAGCATTTTTTCAGCTCATCAGATTATTAATTTATAATATCAGAATTACTTGCTACAAATAAAAATATATCTTTACATTTACTCTCTAAAAGGTATTCAGGACTTCAACAAAAGGATACAAAAAAAGACTAATTTTAAAATTCCCTCTTTTAGAGCACTGCAGCAATATTAAATTGTGTCTAATTGTTCTTGTGACAGGGTGATGTTGTTTCATCACTATGGAAATAAAAATACAGCTTTTAATTACAGAAGTGGTGAATTCCGTACATGGAAAGAAAAATATTCACAGTTATTACTCTGTTATATAATATCAAAGGTCTTTAGTAATCTATATTTTTTTTGTTTTTATACTACTTGTGAAACTGTTCCACTCTAAAAAAAAAAAAAAAAGTAAAAAAAGAGAAAAAATATGGTTTTGGGTTTTTTTTAAGCCAGAATGTACTACTTTTTGCATGGCTTGCCTGAATCTTAGCTGATCATAAATGCAAGAGGATGCTGCTGCTACTCGTGTTAGTGATCTACTGGTTGTGTACCGCAGCGGTGTCTGCGGGGTAGCGGGTGCACCGTAGGGACCCTTGTTCTGAAAAGTGAACAAACTCAGCCTGTGCGGTTAAATTCGTATCATTAAGTTCAATTCAAATCAGTAGGGTTGACCCAAGGAGTAAATTTACACATATGCATAAGTATTTACTGTATGTGACCTACTTGGAGAAGAGATGAGGGTGTAAAGGACGCAGGGAAGAAAAAGCATCTACTTAGATTAACCAATTAACTTAAGATTCCCAAGCAACTCTTCATTATCCCCAAAATATTGGAAATACTGTTGTATTTAGGCTACTGGAAATAATTCTCATTACAGTTGCACTGTATTGAATGAAACGTTGATTATACAAGAGATATAGAAATATATTTAATATGGTAACAAATGCTTCCTGTCTAGCAAATAAATGGGTTTACGAGACTGAGCACTGTTTGTCATCTTTGAATGTGATCTTTCAATAATTATGGCCAGAATTACTTGTCAACAAAAAATGTGTGTGAAATACACATGTCAGAAGAGTGTAAAGGTTATTTTATTATTATTATTGTTATTATTATTAATAATAATAATAATAATAAAAACGATTATTTTTAACGATGTTGGAAATGCTTTAAATACAGAAAAACATAAACACGGTTGTAAGATTTAGGATTGTGTTAACCAAAAATCTTAGGAATTATGAGGTTTATTAAAAAAAATTGCAGTAAAACATATGTACTGTAGCCTGAAATTAAGAAGGATTTAGTTCAGTGATAATGCTAGTTCTGTGCTATTTCCTCATAAAAATAGGATCTTTCTTCCTAATCCCTGGATGTCACTCTCATCTCGAGCCTGTAGGTAGCACCCTTGTACCACACATGAAATCTCTGCCTTTTCTGAGACACAATTGCTTATTTAGGTCGGGAAGTCTTTCCTTGTGCAGACCTTTAAATGTAACTGGTACTATTTGCATAATTTCTAGACTTTGGTGACAATCTGTGATCTTAAAACAGTAGCCTAAAGATTACGCATTAAGTTATTTGGCCTTGTGACTCACTTCTCTATGAAGACCTATCCTTTTTTTTCCTGTGGGATGGGTGGAGGAAGGCACAACAGATCACTCTCAGGAGGAACCTCTGAGGTACAACGTTCTCTCCTAATTGTTTGTTTTAACATATTTTCCATCAGGTATTAATGCACGAGCAGAAGTCTACATTTCTGTTTCATATTTTCTTCTCTGTTCTGCAAAACGTGTGACACTCACGTTCTCTTTTAGCTGCTGGGGAAGGTAAAGTCTACGATTGTAAACAAACTCTATACATCCTCCTCACCGTGGGCTCCATCCAACACTTGAATTCAAGTCAGCAGCTGTCCCCAGAGTTGCTGGCTGCTCACTTGGTGGTGACCAAGTGTCACCAACACCACTGCAATGTAGGATCAGACCATCCCAGGAGGGCATCGACCCCGCTGTCGGTGCTGGGGAAGGGCCCGTTACTGATGCTGCTATTGCTTGTTCAACTGGTAAAATATGCAATTAAAAAAAAAATAAAAAAGGAATACAGTCATTATTTTTAAATCCGGGGCTGTTCAGATAGAAAATTGTTCTGCAAATTATCTTTAGATTTTAACTTTTTTTTTTTTTTTTTGGCCTCCATATATGCTACATAATATAACAGCTTCCATTTCCAGAACCCAGCGATAGTGTACCGTCTCTGAAAATGACACTTTATTTTCCTTGGGAGTTGCTCTTCTGTCACTGAGTACAGAATGTCTCTGAGTTTATTATTTTCCCCCTAAGAGCTCGTACCAAAGGAAGATCTGGTTATCAACCTTACCCACGATCAGTATACCGAATAAAACTTTTGACATTTACTCTTATTTTGCTACAATTGTATTTAATTTCAGAAAGCAGGATTTAACAACAACAACAAAAAAAATAAATAAAAAATCATACGAAGCTCTTGTTAATGTACAAGTTAATGATTTTTGTCCGTGTGCTGGGCTGGGATATTTGAGAAGAGAACACTGAGCGTCTAGAGCAAACCTCCCATGAACAAACTGGTTTTTAATCGTATTGTCTGAATGCTTGGTTGTGTATTAGAAGAAGCAAAGTGCGATGCAGGTGGGAGGGAACTAACCTTTGACTCACTGTAGCGGCAGAAAAAGATCAGGACTATCAGCATGGGAGTTTCCAAGCCTTTCCCTTTCTTGCTAGAATAGAAGGCATTTTTGTCATGGAGGAGAGAGGCACAGATTGAGTTCCCACACACACCGAGCCACTCTTTGTCTGGGTTTTTTTCTTTTTTTTTTTGTAAAATGCAAACCTCCTTATCTTTCAAATTGTTACAGGAACCCAATCATTAAGAAAACTGAGAATAGAGTATTTTTTTTTTTAATTTTTTTTTTTTAATTGGTTGTTTTGCCTGGGCAAGCACCGCATGGTTAACAAGAAAAGCTGACTTGTTTTTGAAGGCCCTGCTTCAATTTGTCGTGTCAGTGGCTGAGTTAGAAAGGCATCTGCTGTTCATGGCAAGTGCTCATATCGTTAGACAAGGGAGTCATTTTCCAGCGTGGGGGTCCCTGAGGGAAGCAGGACACCCAGGAGGAGGACCCCATCATGACTGACTTCTGTCAAACCAAAGTATATACTCATATAGACAGAAGAAGGAA
>NW_010308808.1:0-25405 GCF_000700745.2 Antrostomus carolinensis
AATAACCTCATAAACTCCTGGGCAAAGAAACGGTGCACTGTCCTGGTGGCAGTTGTTTAAACAAAAAACTGCTTTTCCCAATTATCTTCTCCTAGTTAAACTCTGACCTGGCAGACCAGGCTAAGACAGACACATCCTCATTGTTGGCAGTACAAGGAGGGGGAAGAAATTCTCTGAAAAAAACCCCCAAAACAACCCAACCTGATTCAAGAGGTGCTGGGACACTACTGAGAGGCTCTAGCTGCATTGCAGGGCAGGGAGAAAGGGAAGGCTGAATGGAGGTGAAGCTGGAAAAGGAGCTTTGCAAAGCTCAGAAGGGTCAAGAGCATACCTGTGAACATGGCAAGCAGAAACAGGACCTTGCAGGACTTTGCAGAACTTGCAGATGAGTGGCGGACGAAGCAGAAAATTAGTGCCAAGGTGTTCCAGTTAGTGATCGTGGCTGGGTAGACTCACAGATAGGAGCCAGTACTGCTTTAACTGAGTGGCAGTTGCTTTGGCTCTTAGATTATTTGCCAGCTCTGGGAAGATGCTTCTTCATTTGGCTGCATTCCTTGATCTGCTGGGGTACATAGACCATCTATAGGGCTACTCATCAGGAGCACATTCATGGTTATAGTAAGGAGTTTAACCTACTAGCAGTAAAAAACAAACAAAAGTAAACCCCATTATTGTACAACTGATCATTAAGTTTGTCTCTAGTGGTTATGCAGAAAGATCAGAAAAGGGATTAGTTGGCTACTTAATTAGGACTCTTCACTTTTTCAGCCAGTCTCAGGCCACTGATTCTTTTGCCTTGGACTGGAGATGACTGAAGGTCATCTAGCAGTATAGGGTAAGCAAAAAGAGATGGTTTATAACTGGAGGCAACAGATGCCTGATCCCACATCCATTTTATAAAAATTGCTAGATTAGAACTACATAAAAGTTAGAGGAGAGGGAAGACAGGATATGATCTAATTTATCCAGCCTATAGAACCCCATCTGTTGCTTCATGAGTTTCTCATAGTTTGAGACTAAATGAGGAGATAAGGAGGGTATATTTTAGCTTGGAGGCACATGGTACATTATCAAGCATCATACACCAATACAGTGCTATATTCCACACTTACTTATAACTCCCTTTTGCTTGTTTGAGTGCAGAAAGCAAAACTGTCTCTTATATCAAATTCCTCGTCTCATGTTTTCAAATACATCCAGTATGTTTCTTATAAAGTACAGCAATGTAAATACAATATCAAATAATCTGCACCTGCCTGCCTGTGTAGAGTTGCAGCATTAGTAAGTGTACTACACTATCTGGCTTAGGGCAAGGCAAAAGCATCTCTATATATGTTGATTTCCACAGCCTTATCTTTAAACACCTTGTGTTCAACATATGTGAAATGATTCAGAAGTATTGTGTGGTGCCCTCCTGTCTGCCACATTTTGTCACACTCGGATGGAGATAAAACAAAAGCAAAACAAAATAGAAAACCTCGGGGCCTTTTAAAAGAGCCACATGAGTGATATCCTGGACCTTTTATCCATTTCATGAAAGACAGTAGTGACTGATAATGATAGCCTGTCAGATAGCACTAGAGCCAAAAATTAATCTCTACTTGTTAGCTATAAATCATTTACTGCAAGGGTTTCTAAAGCCTGAATGCTTGAAAAAATTCAGCAGAGAAAAGGCCATTTTTCTGTCACCTTGTTAAAATACAACTATGGTGGTGCTGTTCAAAAGTGTTTACAATGTCACAATGGAAATACAGGTAGTGCAAAGTCACGGAATGCAGACAGCTCACTTTTAATAACGTCCATTGGGAATAGTTTTGTAATAGTTGTACTCTTACAAATTAATATTCCAGGTTTTCAATTGAAATAAATAAATAGCATGTAAGATACAAGGCTTTTTTAAAGCTGAAATATGATCCTGAGTTAAAATCTGTGGTAATTTTGTTAGAGATGCCTCATTATCGGTTTGTTTTAGATTATTTCCATAGGTAACATAGATAACGGGGAGAATCTGAAAAATGGAAACCAAAACTGGTGCCATCATGTTATTAATATAGTATTTCCTTCTGCCACTTATTATCTCCCTGAGTTTTGTCCTGTGTTCCCCTTTTCATCTGTTTCTATTGGCCTTTTCTCCAGCCCTCAAGCCATCATGCAGTGAAGTATGAATCATTTCCCTCATACCTTTAATCAAACTCTCCACACAACCTTCTATTGAAAAAAACTATTCAACTCAGGGGAAACAAATGCCAGCAAAAAGAAGGCATGTATAAGCCGTTGCTTCTTCATACCCTCCATATGAGTTGTAACTCGTGGGCAGGTTCTTGTTTTGGTTATGTTGACAATATATTTACCTCCAGAAACTCACTACCATGGCAGAAAATCTGAGCAGGAACAGTTGTGGTTTCCACATTATACATAACCAAACAGAAAGGATAGGAAAACTCCTGAAGTCATAACGCAAAGGGGAGAATGGATGCAGTTTAGTTTAAACAGGATTTATTTAAGATTTAAGCAGATTTTTTTCCCTTAGGGAATTAAGATGCCGTTTTCGTGTCTATTTCCGGATATTTTGCACATTACTGCAATCACTTTCAGATGACTTAAACATATGCACAGTTATTGTTGTTTATTCCTTCTGTCAACTCATACATTTTCATTCAGCTGCTCTTTATTTTGAACCCTCTTTGATGTATCTTGATTTAGGTCTTGCCAAACTGAGAGCACTTAATCAAGAGAACAAATACTTCAAAAAGACCTTCTGGCATTAAGTCTTTTTTCCCCCCCTCTCTCTCTTCTCTCCTTTTTTCGTTTGCCTTTTAATGGTAGGGTGGAAAGAGCAGGGAAAGGATTAAAACATGGACCTTGCTTATCACAATACACAATCATACAAAATATTGTACTTCTGAAATTTCTTTGAAGCATGCTTCTAAACCTTTTTTGCTCTTGATGTAGCTCATCACACAATTCATGGCATTTGGGTTAGAAATTGTCTTCTTGTTAGGTACCACCACCTTCTGCAGGGTTCTGAAACTTCCATTATGATGTACCATTGTACCAGACTATGACATACCATTTGTTGGACACCCAGACTACTAGTTTTATTAATTTTGGTAAATATAGTAGTAGCTGCAGAAGTAGTAACTGGAGGAACTCTCTGATAGTTACTCTACTTTGGACAGGGTCAGCTTCAGTCCTGCAAAGCTCAGTCTGACCTGTGAGGACAGGCAAGTGGAGGGAAGGCATTCAGAGGAGTGAAATAACTGCTTCAGGATGGCACACAGGTCAAAGGAAACTGAAAAGTGCACTGGAAATGCTTTGATACTTAAGATGGACCCTGGACAGAGTCTGGCTAAAGGAGGCCTTTCATAACCTTCCTGGCTTGGGTTGTATCCCCTCACGTGTCAGTGCTGCACTGCTTGGGCCTGCAGCTCCATCATAATCAGTTTTATCTCCTTTTTTCAATTCAAATAGTTTCTGATCTCTGCTTCTTTGTGAAAAACAGTGATCATATCTGAAGAAAAACATTTTCATACTTGATATCAACTTGATAAACAATCCTTAACATGTAGACTTACAAACGGCCTTTCCAGATCTCAGTCAATGAATTCAGTTAAGTTGTAGTCCCCTTCCCACTGTTTGGTACTTGGGATGAAATCTGATTGCCACCCAGGTTACTTGCAGGCAATTCACATTTAATTTTCTTGTAATGAAATGGTGTTTGTCAGAAAATTCACCCAAATCACATAGTGCTGGTGCTGTTCTAAGATCTAAGGTACTTCCATTCAAAGTAGAGATACACCTGTGGCACACCAAGCTCCATCTGAGGTAGTCACCTACAGCCCTCTTTGTAGTTAATGGAGCATCACTGACGCATGTAGGGTATGTTTTGTCTCTTCTAGACATGCCTGAAGTTTGTCTCTCCCTGGTCAAAAAAGAGTTTGTTACCAGATATAAAGACAAGCATCTGCATTTCAGGTATCCTAATAAGGATGGATGAATTTCACCTTATGAAGCCAGACATCCAAAATTCACACTGTAATAAAATTGTTGTAAACAAGATTTCACTAACTCATTATGTGATCACAGAATGAATAATGGACTGTTTAAAATTAGTATAGTACATCCACCTGAGAGCTCCTCTGGTGCATCCACCACTTCTGATATTATTCTGGATATTTACATAGTGAAGGAAAGGCTGAAAATGGAAGATAGGAAGAAATTTATCCTCAAAGACTGACTTCTGCACTGGTATGAAGTTTTCCTCAGCTTTGTGAGTGGTGTGTGTCAGTAATCCTCCCTGGCTCTCTGTCATATGTCTAGAGAGGACTCAGACCCAGGACAGTGCATTAGTGCCTTGGTGGTTTTGGGGTAATGTGTGACTTCTTTGGGTTTTCTTTTATTGTCCTCCTCTCAGGTCGTCTTTGTAGCATGTCACTTTTTGCTACCCTGAAGTGTTATCTCTGCCACATCCCTTTGTGAGACTTCTGATATCTCTTACTGATTTCTTAAATGTGTTGACAGTTTCCTTTTCAAGTCATTGATACATTTAATCTCCCATGAATTTTCTGAATTTCTATCTGTCTTGTTCAATTAATACCGGGCTCAACATTTTCTTCAGTACCCACAGTTTTGTGTTTCCAACACATGCTGGAAAAAAGGTCTACACATATACAATTTAATTATTTGATGTGACCTTCTTGCTTGAGGCTTTAGTTTCCTCTGGATTTCACTGTATCTTCCTTGCTGTTTTTTGGTGTTTTTTTTTTGTTTTGTTTTGTTTTGTTTTGTTTTTTTTTCCTCACATTAAGGTTACTGATTTGTGCTTTCCACATTATTTGCAAATTTAAACATTGTCTCTTTTCATTATCATTTTTGTCTGTAAGCATCCTGATATCTATTTGACATTGCAGTGCCATTCCAGGTGGATGCTCAGTGTCACCATGCACCATATGCTTGCATTTTAGATTCAGGAGGTAGTAGAGCACCGAAAAACTTGTTTCCCTTCACATTAATCTAGTCCAGCTGAAAGTTTACAAAGCATGTGCTACCCAGACAAAGAGATCTAGAAGAAGATTCATATCCATTATGTCTTTGAGTAAAAGAACTTGTAGGATATTTTGAAACTGGTTTATTTTTGACAGTGTAGATTTCCATAATCTTTTACTAGTCAATATCCTTTTACTGTTTTACAGTTTCATCTTAAAAATCTGCCCTTAGGGAAATACAGGAAACCCAGTAATCCTGGAACAACTTTTCTTGTAATCATACTATTTCAAATTAATGCTCTTAAGGTAAGGTAATTCAGAAGGTGATTGCAACCCACTAGTGGAAGCCTCATCCTACATAAGGATCTCTTTGAAGGAGTCTAGTCAGGCTTGTACTCTGCATGCAGAACTGGGGCAGGCCCTCTGTAGTAATGCAATGATCAAAGTTGGACTGAACCTACTAGATTTTTTCGTATGACTGTCAGTATATGTTAGGATAGTATCACATCATTCTGGCAATCATTTCCCCTTTTTCAGCCTTAATGCTTCCACTTCAAAATTTGCAGTCTCTGCCACTCATCTAGAGGCAGGTTAGTAGTTACTCTTGGGTGTAATTCCACAGTCCTCTTTCAACACATCAAATATATCTGTTAAAAAAAAAAAAAAAAATCAGATTAGACTTTCAATATAAGCTTGATATAAAAATTCCCCAAACCCTAATCTTCTAAAGATTAAATGCAAAATACACTAAATATTCTTAGTGAAGCAAGACTGAATATCTCCATACAAAGCAACTGGCCACTACATTTCTGTGGTTAGATTCTGAATTCTGTCCCACACTATTCAGAGTTGTTATGCTTTGAACAATTAACAATAGCAGATAAAGAAGCACCCGTAGACATTTTGCTTAAGAGTTATTTACTAAATTGTGAATCACATGGTACAAATTTTTAAGATTAAATTACACAATGGCAAGTGTGGTCAAAACAAGATACCTGAAAAATATTACTCAAGGATTCATGATTTTTCATCCTATGTATTTGAAAAGAATGCACAACACACACCCATCAGGATTAATGACTCCAGCATGAAGAGGGAGTGAATGGATTTCTTTAATAGTTCACACCCAAGCTATTGGCAAAGTGTTCAAATTATGCAAACAAATCACCTAGGTTATTTGTGGTTCTAGGTGCCGAATCACACACTTGAGCAAGAGACAATTGAATCAAAATTTCTGCTTTAGAAAAACAACAAGCATACTCTATTCCTGTTGATCTTGAAATGTTAAGTTCATAAAGAAGGAGAATGGTTTATGCATTGAAAAGAGATAGTTGAAAATTTTCCTATAGAGTATCCTCCTGAGCTACTACACTGAAAGTGAATGTTTGGATTGAAATATGTCCATACTTAAATAAAATTAAATTAAAAATATGGAGTAATTTTGATTTTTGTTGAGAAATTAAAATAAAACTTTAAAATCAGTACACAGCATTATAAATCACAACATTACATACACAAGAAAAATAAAAGGTAGTAACTCAAACCAAAAGTTTTTTGCTTTAGCAAACGAGAATGTTCCAATTCTATTTGACAAATTTTCCATAATATTCACTTTGAGGAAAATTCACAATTTTCATATTTTAAATTCAGAACTGAATTGTTACTGTTGTTAAGATGATAAAAATCGTGGTGGAATTATATTGCTTGGTTTTGGCCATTTGCAATATCTTGCATTTCATGGCTGATGCCATATTCATCAAAGTTCAGCTGCAACTGTCAGCCTTACCACTTACAGCCATGTTGTGGCTTGGTAAACTCTGATTTTCTTAGTTGAGTTTCCACACTTTGCATAAAGTACTAGACTCACCAGATTACCCAAGGGCTAGTCAGACAGGGAACCTTCATTTTACACTGAAGAAAAAGTACCAGGACCTCATAAGGGGAAGTAAACTGACACTGGCTGCCTTTGCCTTGCAGATAAACAGAGCATATCCATGAAAGTTCACTCCAACAGCTTTCTGAAATATTGAAGCCCAAATCCACCAATGGCTTAAAACGGAAAGACACACTACTTTTCCATTTCAAAATATAAACTTTGACTGCATCTATGTGTCACTGAAAAACAGAGGAAAAGTTTCATGTGAAATGAATTATCTTGAGATTGTCAAAATGTTATTTCACATCTGAAATAAATACTTAGAATTTTACCACTTTAGAGCAGGCACCTATGTTATATAGCACATGTTACATGGAGGTGTCCCATAGCTGCTGGAATAGTGTAAGAATAGCAACAACAATACTCATTGCTGCTCTTGTTAAGAGTAGTAGATGAGAATTCTGCTAGCAGAACTGGAAAAACTTAGTACAAGAAACATGCAAGCTGGTGTAAGAAATTGCAAATTATGGAATATTTCTCTAAGGGAACTAGTAGCAACTCCATTGCTTAAGACATGTGCAATGAAACACGACAAGTTGCTAAATAATAAACTGTAGGAAAAAAGTTTAGACAAAGGGAATGAATAGCCTTTAAAACTTTTCCATCTCTATCCTTGTCATAAAAATAATTTAGAAAAGGGTTAAATTGGCTTATCTCAAATTTCATGAACCCATATAATTACTCTTAATGCATTCTTTCAAGTAAATCACTTCTCCCTCCATGCCTCACTGAAGTAGCCTGCCCTGGTCCACACATCACATAATGAGTATGGTCATAACCTACTAAGTGGTTTTTCTATGCAGCTATCACTCATAGTGTGTCAACTTGGGAAATATCTGTTAAGGCAGCTCTATAATTAATAGTGTAATAATTAAGTTGATTCAGTAAAAGAAAAAAAGAAAAAAAAAGAAAAGATGTTTAAGTTTAAATAGTCACATTCAGAAGTATCTGTGTATTCCTTCTTTCCACAGAATTCATGTGACTATTGGGGTAGAAAATGTCCAGATTACATTTACAGACTGCATCATCTGGATCAGTCTAGCCAAGCCTATCTTAAATCTTCTCAGCAGCTTAGAATGAATTGTGGTTTCTCCTTGTTCTATCTGGGGTGACAACTCAGGCTTAGAGGAAATTTAGTGGAGCAAGAGCTGGGAAAAAAAAAACCAGAGGCCAAGGAAGATGGTCTAAGGAAGTGGGGAGACAGGGAAGTTACACCAAAGTATGAGATGTGAGAGTGGTTAGAAAGGGTCCACAAGTTTTCCAGGAGTCTGAGTTTGGGGTGTGTGCAGGGAAGAGAAGGGAACCAGCGGTCTAGTATAAGTAGTTACTGCTTCTGTCTGTCCCTCAGGAGCAGCAGGGTGGAAAGTACAGGTGGGAGCCAGAAACTGGCTTTCAGCTTTTATTTCCAGCACAGTCAGGATTCTGGCTGGAGAAACAACAGTAGGCAGGTTACTACTCTAAGCAACCTCTTGTTTTGCTTTGGCCTAAAGCTAATCTCAGCTCCTTTTACTGCTGTGGTCTATCTGGCAAAGCAAAATGATAAACCTAGCATAGTCCTAAACTTAGCATAACCAGGGAACCTAGTGGTGAGCTGACATCATTTCACATGTAGTTTATGGAGTAACAAAAAACTGGTAGGAGTTTCAATACGGAATACAATATGAGCATGGCAGGAGAGCAGAGGATTTGGAGTCAAGATCCCTAATGAATACTGAGGAGCAGAATTTTGTTCTTAAAATTAAATTGTCTGATGTCATGCAGTTATAATGCAAATATTTAGCTCTTAGGGAAGGATCTGATAAGAATACATATTTGAATTTTATTGTATTCTAATAGCTTTCTCAGTTGATTTGCAAAAAATAACCATACTCCACCCTGCAGTACCATATACAAGGAAATAGTAGCTTTAATGAACAATGAGGAATGTCCTTTGTGACCTTGCTTTGTAGACTCTTGTTTAAAAATATAGAAGATTGTTGAATTATAACAAATTAATCTCCACAGATCTATCAACCTTCTACTTCCAAATTCTACAAGCTTAGTGCAAAGTGTAGTCTTGATTTCAGTTTATTAATGCAAAAAGGCCATCAGTAAGGATCCTCCTATAGCAATTCAATATTTATTATCAGTCTTTTATTGCATTTGACGTCAGTCAAACACAGCTGGGTGAAGTTTAGCTCTGAGTTATTAGACAGACCATACAGAATGAATAAGGTCTATTGTTCTCATTTTTTCAGGGTAAAAATTTTTCATAAGTTAATGCCTTTAAGGGCTGAACTTCAGAGGCCATTACTATTGTACATATTCAACTCCTAAGTAATTTTGATACAAAGATGGGCAGTAAAGCAAAGTGAATTGGAAAAATACTTTCTAGCTGGCGCTAAGGCTCCAAAGGTTAATGGTCTCAACTTTTTTTAGATAAAGTTTTGGTGTCCAAGATAAAGGAACATTGTTACTTGAATTGCTTGTTTGCTACTGCGTAGAACTGCCACCTGAAGGAAAAAAAGATCTAGAAGTGAAATCAGTTGATTTGCTTTACTAGGAAATTGGCCTGGTCAAAAGAGCTAGTCTTGGCCTGTCCTCTTCCTGCCTGACTGTTTCATCAAGCCAAAGCAGTAGATCCAAACTAGTGGCAACCCTTTTTTCTCTATATCCTTGGCAGGTTTATTAAGCTTTCCTCATCTGCCTATGTTTGCCTGTCTGGTTTTCACTTTAGTTTTTGAAAGTATTGGATAGAATATTTGACTGGAGAATTAGAAGGCTTAAAAACACTTTTGAAAGTCATTAATATCTGTGTTCTCATATATGTCTTCTGGCCTTATACATTCTTTTTCTTAGAAATGCTTTTATGGAGGCAGTGTGCCTTCTCATGTACTGTCATCTGCCTCTGACTTATTTGACAGACTTCACTAAAGGATTTGATCTCAGTAAAGTACTGAGATATCACTGCTGGAGGCAACAGATATTTTATGAGTTCTAAATTCAGGAATATTATCACTAGGCATTGTAGTAGACCAGAAAGCAGCTATTAAGCTTTCTATCTCTTAATGCGGTGTTTGAAGTCATACACTGATATCCCTGGAATGGTGTCAGATTGAATCTCCTGGACCCTGAGCCACTAGTCTATTTTATTATACAGCTTCTCTGCAGCTATTAGTGTGTTTGATGTACAGTGGTTGGTGTTCTGTGTCCTGTTGCCTACCTCAGGCTATTGACTCTCAGCATTTTTGTGTTTGTGACCTAGTGATTTATTTTTAGTTCTGGTTACACTACTGTAGTGATCTCTGAATTTTCTTGGAGTCTATTTAGAGATAAGATAGCTGACTAACTAATAACTCATTGCTTTCCTGCTCAACTTTTGTTGAATTCACTTACTGGATGAAGTTTAGAAATCTGAAGCTTTACAGAGGATACTGATAACCTGTGTACGTATGTGGTAATATATACATACATATTGCCTTATTCTCTCAATTATAAAGTATTCACTCACCTTTTCATTGAAAAAAAGTCTTAATGCTTTTATTGTTTATGACAGGCTTTGAAGTTAAGAAGGGAGAGGGCCTTGGGCTAGGGATGTGTCTTTTCTTGCTCCCATGCAATTCCAGAGAAGTTTAGCAGAGAGATATAAGCTGCTAGAAATCACTGCTTCATACTTGTGTTCTTCAGAGAAATGTTAAGAGCCAGCACAAAATAAATGCACATAAACATTTTAAATAGTTGGGTTGAAAAGTACCACCAAAGGAGAAGAAGCAGCAGCAGCAGCAGCTGCCTGGAAACCAAAGGCTGACAGCCTTAGGAAGGTAACGAGAAACAGAACAGCTTATGAAAATCTTTTTTGTGCCCCTCAGAAAACCCAGATTAAAAGATTCAGTGTTGGTTACAGCAATCCATTCCCATACTTTGAGACAGTAACTTTCCTTTCTTCCCAAAAGCATAGGACAAAGGAGATATCTGAGTATTTTATGGATTACCTAGGTGTGATCCTGTCTGTCTGAATTTTCTATTCATGGTGACCTGCAGCCTAGCTGAGATCTAGACAGTAATCCAGCCTGCCTGCTTCAGTGGCCTACCTACCCCTTTAGGCACATAAATTCACCAGATGTCTTCATCTTTCCCTTGGCACTTCATTGTACCTGTCTCTGTGTGCTATGAAGTGCACATTGCAAAGATGAAAGTGAGTCTTCATGTGTACGCCCTGCTGTGAACCAGTTGTAAGTGTGGATGGGAACACAAAGGCTTCCTAAGATCCCAGAGGAAGCCTTAAGGAGACAAGATGTGGTCAGCAGTATAACAAACCACACCATAGAAAATGGTGGCAGTCTAGTTTTTTGTACAATGGTCTTACCTATGTTTTTAATATTTAGAAAGGAAATCTGAAGTTAAAGGATTTAGTTGTTTTTCTGTCAAGATGCAACATTATCCATATCAGCCCAAAGAGTGTCCTAGTTATTAGTATAAAACTAAGATAATTTTTGTGTGTTTTCTAGCTGGCTGCAGGACACCTATGTATCTGGCTTCATGGTGAATTGGCTTGTAAAGAAGAGATAAAAATCTCTTCACACAGGAGTGCAAAAAAATCGCCTTTACATGGTGTCCATGCAACAGCCTATCGCTAAAGGACTGCTGTCAGGCATGGGAGATGATGTGCAAGCAGAGCAGAAGCTAGGGCAGAGACCTCCTGCTTCCTGAGTGACTGCCCTCACACTGCCCTATCTGGTAAGGGGTAAGCGTCAGCTCCTTCTCTGTACCTCTCAGTGCCCCTGCATCAGAAGTGGACGAGACAGCTAGATAGAGGCACCTGCCACTTTCATACCAGTCCCTGTATGATTTGGTGAACTATACTGCCCTTTAGATGTTCCTCAACAAGGTGAACTGGATGCCATTCAGCAGGCCTCCAAATGCATCTTGCTCTCTTTGCTGACTGAATATGGAACTTAAAACAGCTTGGTTAGGCGAGTTGGACTTCATGCCTCATTTCACTTTTGGGATGTAATTCTACCTGCCAAGATGAACTTGAACGAAAAAGAACTGCAAGTACTGTCAAGGAGGAAGTAAAACAATGGCAAGGAGATAAGGCATCTTTGGGTATAACGTCAAAAAGTTAAACAATGGTCAAGCAATTGACTGGGGAAATGTTAATTCTAAGTGCCAAGTTGTATAGGCTACTTGATAAGGCTAAGGATCAAAACTAAACATTTATCAGTTAAAAGTTCACTTTAGAAAGTCTGGAGAAAAACGAGGGAGAGGGAGAGCTTGGAAGGCAACAGCTTCATATAGTAGAGGTGATCAAAACATGGGTCTTACATAGTGGGTTGAAAGCGAGGGTGCCCCAAAGGGTGTGAGGAATAGCAAACTGAATGAGTACCAAGTTTGCATGGCTTTTTTGTTCTTGCTCGCCCTGTGCCTGTGGCAGAATTACTAATGAGTTTCTCTATAGGAAGTTGAGTTATTTAAATCAGCAACTTGTGGTCACATCTATAGGCAGGGTTTTCTGAAAGGGGCAAGAGGTCTGTGGTATGGGGAGATGCAATGGATTCCCAGGTCACTGGTGGAAACGGGGTTTGGTTAGTTGGTGGGATATCAGTTCACTTCTGGAGAGAGTGCGCCAGTTCCAACTGGCTTATGGGCAGGGTCGGGGACTGTGTAGGTCCTAGTAGGTCACTGGTGCATGTGGAAACTTGGCAGCAGCACTTGGGAGTCTGGGGAGCTTTTGATGTAGCAGAAGAGTGTCTCTAATTCCCAGATTTTCTCCATGTGCTAGACTGCTGCTGGTCTGGGATGACAAAAGAAAAATGGCTTCTGTGTGGCAAATGCAGCTGTCCCTGCCACATCAGTCAGCCGGAAAAAAAGGGAAGTTTCATCAGAGATTGTAATATATTAATCCAGAGATCCAGTCTAAAGAGCTGGTTGCCACAGTTAAAAATGTAAAGGAAACTCAGCCTATCATCTCTCAAGGGTGTGCATAAAAGGAAAATAAAGGCACACTTCAGCCTGAGGCCAGGATACACAGTGACAAACTTAGTCCTATAGATGAAGTAGTGGAGGACTCTGCTTGCAGGGCTGAAAAACTGGTTTGTGTTTCTGAAGGCAATATACATTGGGAAGAAGAGATCACTGCATGCAGTACAATTTTTTCTACCTTCTCGTTGAAAAGAAAAGACAAATTTAGAAAATTATGTGAAAACTGCTGTTAACAGAGATATTATTCAAGATTGCAACAGAGGAAGTGAGAAGCTAGGAAATGTCAAAACAATCACTTCCCCTGAAGCTGTAATCAACCCCTTGCATGTATGTGTTATGATATAGTTTTTCAGTTGCATAGCAGTGTGGTCTTTGTCCACGGGATTCAGTGCACAGGATAACCACTACAAGGCATAAGCAGCTGTTAACAAACAAAAAAATAACTTCCATGAAGAGAGATAAGTTTAAAAATGCATCCCAGCAGAGCTAGCTGATCACTACCCAAAAAATAAGTATTAGCCTCCAAATAAAAAAATCTTCATCCATCAAGGCACCCTTGGGATTAAAAAATACCACCTAGTTAAACAGAAAAATAAAATGTAAATGTGTTCACATAGCCTTGTTGCTGAAATACATATTGCTTTGCTAAATAAAACTGATGCTCTGTGATATTGCAGAAGTGATTAAGGGCCTGCAGTGTATTCTTCCAGTGGAAAAAGCTCTATATAAAAGAAAAGGAAAACAGAAGGACTTTTAGTTCTTTTGGTGTTATTCATAGTTTATGCAATAAATGACTACAAGTCCAGATGTTCCAGAGAACTGTGAACTATTTAAGTCACCTTTAATGTTTTTTTTTTATTAGATAAGGTTGCTTCCAAAATGCCATAAACCAGAGTTTTTTAACAGTTGTCCAAGGGATTACTTATTGTGGGTTCATTAGTCACATGTTGTAGCCCCTTATTGCCAACTGCTGAGATATTCCATGAAAAGTATATAAATACTGTCCAAATATCATTGATCTTCATAAACAACTTCAAAAGAAAGGAGTCAAGGCTGTTGTCATTAGGTGGTGAGAGCTGAGGAGAGAGGCAGTGTGGTTCGTTCAGGAGGCAGCCAGTCTCTTAACATGGGAGCTTCATCATCAAAGTCGTTAATACTTTTTGCCTCATTCTGTATTACTGGATGTAAGAACAGTTTCTTGCCTCGTGGTCCCAGCACAATTCTGTACCAGGTTAAAATTTAGACGAACTTGCTTTTTTATTCCTCCCTCTCCTCATCTCCCTCTTCTGCCCCTTCTCCTCTATATAATCTGTTCTCCACTGTATGGGGGTGCAGAGGAGCAGCAGCAGCATGGCCAGAGGCAGCACAGTGCTGCTGGGCACCAGGCATACCCCCTCAAAGGGCAGAGGTACACGGCCTGTGCGACAGTGGTCCTTCAGCAGAAACTGTCCTCTGTGCAGAGGTGGCAATGGGAGTTCTCCCAAGGAAAAACACAAACCCTATTTTCCACCAGGAAAATTGATATCCAACAGATGGATCCCTGTAGCTGGTCTGAAAAGACATTGACAAGAAGAGGGAGGCGAACACAAAAATACCCCTCTCAGCAAGGTGAAGGGCTCCATTTCCCAAACAGATTTTTTTTTCAGAATTCTTTCCTCTTGACATAATTTTGGTTGTGCCTTGTGTGCCATCCTCAGATGATCCTTTTTCCTCAAAGATGACATTTTCAGGAGATAGAAATTGCATTTTCCAGTTTACTTTCCAGCCCTAGCTAACTCCTTCTGGCTGAGGCTGTGGGGTCTTTAATCAGATGGAGGCTTAAGAAATCACTGTGCAGCCCAAGAAGAGCTCATGTCTGCCAGAGGACTCCAAAACGACCCAGCAATTAGCAATCTTTCCAGCTGACAGATTGGAGAGTGACAAATGGCGTGAGTTCAGGCAGACTGCTGCAGGAGTCCCTGGGTCAGGATCTCTGGCCTCACATACCACTGTGCTGAGCTGACAGAAAATAGCCACTATCCTGAATCCTAGGCCTTGCCATGCTGCCCTCTTCCATGAGATGTGCTGGTTTTACTCTGGCCTTGCACTACGTTGTCTCACTCTCTAACATGTAGAAAACAACTCTTCCCTTTTTCTGGGTTAAGAGGCTGCAATGCCCCAGAACAGACAAAGGCATGGGAAGAGGGCTTCTGGAGCTGGGTGGAGGGCAGGACTGTTCTTGGACTGTCACAGGTCACCTCTAACATGCAGCTGGATGAGGTGGATGAAATTCTTTGGTGCCTCCTAAAGTGATGGTCCCGCTCCTCCATGCTGCCCTTTTCTCTGTGCTTCTCTCTTTCCTCCCTGCTGTCACAGCTGCGACCCCAAATCTCCCTCCTGTTCCTCACCTTCATCTCTTGTTTCACCTTGTGTGAGCCCATTCAACTCAGTAATCCAGCAGAAAGTTCTATGCTTTTTTTGGTGGGCTGCATTTCTACTGGATTCTTGAGCTGGCCCAACGCAGGGGAGAACTGGAAAGGCAGCAGGAGTACTGGAGAGCCTTTACTGCAGACCACCCTTCCCACTGACAAAATGAAAAAAGGAAAATTATTTTTGTTGCCCAAACTTTCTCTTGGCAGCCTCTTTGCAACCCCTTCACAACTGCAGCACAAGGCTTTGTGTTTTTCCTAACTCTCTTCCCTAGAAGTAGCCACAGACCTAACCCCAGACAAACCTAGCAGTGGTCAAAACAAACAAAAAAAGTCAGGAGAGAATTATTTTGTTGCTCAAATTTCCCCTTTGCAGCTGCGCTCCAACTGGACCCCTTGGCTTTGTCCCTCTTCTTACCCTAACCCTAGGCGTGGACTGAGTATTAGTCTGAGACTCCAGGTGACATCTCAGACAGAAAATTTCTCAAAAGAGATTTATTTTTGTTTCTGTGCCCACATACCCACAGAAAGTTTGGGCAACAGAATTTAATCTCCTCTAAGAATTTTTCATTTCAGCCAGGGTAAGGGTTGGCTGGGTTTAAAGCTCTGGATGCTTTTAAGGTTAAGAGAATGACAAAGCCTATGAATCCAGTTAAGAAGTACTGCAAAGGGACTGCAAAGAGAAGGTTTGAACATCCAAAGATATTATCCCCTGAGAATTCTGATTGCTCTTTAGAATAGGTTTACAGTTATGGTTAGCAGAGATGCAGACCTAAGGGGTCCAGTTGAGGTAGGATTGGTTGTAAAGGGGCTGTAGATGGAAAGTTTGGGCAATGAAAAGAATTTTCTGCTGACTAGTTGTTCACTTTGGCCAGGGCTGGAGTTCCTTTGGTAAGGCCTAGTCCACATCTAGAGTTAAGTTTGAGGTATTAGAGAGACAAAGCCTAGGGGTCCAGTGGAGAGGAGGTGCCCAGGGCTGTTAAGGAAGATGACAGGCTGTAGAAAGAATTCCCTCCTGAGAAGTTTTTCATCCAGGACACAGCTATCCTTTGTTGTCTTATTTCCCTAGGACTTTCATTTGTAGGATAACATGTTTATTTCCTTTAAAACACTTGTTGAGAAGTATGAAGTGCAGATGTGTCATGATGTCTTGGTATGTGTAAACTGAAAACAAAGTTACAAACAGTGCTATTGAAAATGTTCTCTAACTGGAAAATAAAAGTTGAAAAGAAATGTCCTGTAATGTTATAGAATACAAACTGTATATCAAAGGGTCCCTGTAGAATTTGAAATTAAATAGGTAAGTGGTAAGGAGACATAAGACTCGTAACACAGGAGCTGGTGTATGGGGGGTAAATGAAAGACATTCCTAATGGCCCGCAAGACAGGAATAGCAGGAGTATGAGGGTCCAATTACATCTTGAACACTGCATGTAATTTAAAAGTAAGCAGTGACTTTACGGGAGTCACCTATAATTACACATAGCATACCAGTGGTAATTTATGAAAATCCCCCAGTTTTAATCTGAAACTGATGGATGTAAACTCAGTCCAAAAGCACCCATCCTAGATCAGAGGAAACTGTGCACATAACTAAAAGGACTAGCAACTTCTTACTGCTGCTGTGAAATCCCCACACATCTAAAAAGTGAAAAGGGACTTGCCCAGAATTCAGAATTTTCTGGGGTTTTAGATCTTCAAGTTTCAAATTCCCTGAAATCCAGATTCTGTGTTTTGGCCCTGGTTAGGCTGGTTGGCTTTGTCTTTGGATTTGTAATGCCTGATGCATAAACTGAAAAATAGCCTACCTCCTCTAATATATCTTTGTGAGGAGGATAACCCTTGCAAATAACCTGTGGAGATCAGTTAGTTCTTCCTACGCACTGAGAAAATCAGCCAACATCTTACAAGGGCTTCACGAGCATGACTGTTTTCATAACATAGCTGAGCTGGGAACTGCTATAACAGTGCTATTCACGTTCTCTTAATGTATCCCAAACTGAATTGCTCCCTATTGTTGTACAGTAGCAATGATGAGATGATGGTTATTTCCACGATTCTTATTTGCTATTAGGATCTCTATTGTGTACAGCTGCTGCAAGTTGCTGCCTCCATTTCAGCTCTGAGTATCACTTACCTTGTCTGCCTTTCACATTAAGAGAGGACAGAAATGCAAAGGGGATGATCACAAGCTCACGTGGCAGCCAATATATACAAAGGGATGGTAACCTGGATGACAAACCAGGACCCAAACCAGAATGCCCAGCAATGACTGGCCATGAACAAAAGACTTTTTGATCGTGTGACAATGTTGAGTAGGGTGTCACACAGAAAAAAAGAAAGGGGGAGGCATCTGACCATCACTCTCATTCACTGTGGGTGCTGTGTTACATTGGGTCTCCAGCCTTCGGATGTGGCAAACCAAAGACTCTGCCTTTTTTCATCCCAGGCTGTCTGCAGATCTGGTTTATTGTCCTTATACAGCTGACAGCAAGCATGAAGTGCTGCTCTGGAGGTTTTATCTGTACCTAGATGAAAGGAGGCCTGTCCCTCCAGCACTTACCTAGCACTTTGCTTTCAGCAATCCCAAATAAACCTCTAGTGTAATAAATAATTTCAAAATCTTCTTTGTCTTTGCCTCAGAGGAAAAAATCATGAACAGTACTCAGATATGTTCCTTACGCTTGTTCAATAATTTTCCTGTCCAATGAACAACTTTTTTTTAGGGCCAAATAGATTAAATACTCCTTGGTCTTTTTCTCCTGTGGGTCTAACTGACATAGTTTCTTCCTTTACATATAGCAACTGGTTGACGTATACCTAGGTTTAACAGGAATGAGTTAGCTTTAATTACAAAAATAAACAATAGAAACAATAAACTTGTTTATCAGCACTAAAGACTGAAAGCCATTCAATGTTCTTCATGGTATTTAGCCTTTACTGCGTCAGGCACTAGTGGTTTTGAATAGGAAAAACAATTTTCACTTGCACAGTGGGCACTCAGCTCCTCTGTCTGGTCTCCACTGCAATTAACATTGAAATAATCATGTGTAACATGTTTGTCACAGAGGGAAGGCATGCGGTAGACTTTTAGAAAGACTTATCTGGTGTGGAGATGAATTATTTATGTAGCTTAACTGTAGATCTGGGTAATAATTCTGTAATCAAATGCTATCTCACCCACTCCTTCTGTCCTCTGCCAAAGTGATAGAAAACCTGAAATTAAATTACTATTTTTAGATTCTAGGGCATTATTTTATTTGTACTTACACATCTTTTAATATGGTGAATTAAAAAAACTGAATCTGTCTATGTAATTTGATCTAAGCATGTATTTAACACACAATCTCTCTGGCTAATGACAGATACTGAGCTTTAACATTAAGAGGTATACATGAATCCTACCCACAAAAATGCTTGAGTGATGCATCTTTAAACTTGGAATCTGTGTGCACACATTCAATACTTTGTTAATAAATCATAACATCTGCCCTTTGTGTTCCTATGATATTTTTCCAATAAATTTGGATGTTGAGTAGCTAGGAGGATGTGCTCACAAATAGTAAGCAGGAACAAACTAAGAAAATTCAACTAATTTTGAATATGGTGATTATTTCTCTGTCAATTCTAATGTTCTAGCACTACATCTGGGGCTATAAAATTGTCACAAGCAATCCCAATTAAGAATTCACATTTTCTAGATTGAAATTCCAATTAAATTCCTTACAAACCTATGCAAAGCACAACTTTTCTTACCATAGCTTGTCAATCAGTATCCATACCTAGTGATTCTGGTTATACCTTTTATACCCTTGTTACTACATTATTTTTCACCTTAATTGCAATACAACAACAGAAACTTTTCACTTAGAAATTTTATTTAATGTATGGACAACTAGATTTTGTACAGATTACCTTACTAATGCTATTAATGGCATATATTACTTTCTTGGTAAAGAAGTAACAATATAAATTGAAATTTAGATTGAGTAGAATATCAATAAAATATGATATCTATGGGGAAAATATGATATCTATGGGGAAAATGTGATATGGAGTATCTAGAAATGTCTCTAACCACACACACACAAACGCACACACACACACAAAGAATGAACTTACAGAGCTGGAATATCAAATGTTAAATTGTGAAATTCAAAGTGCAATTTCTTTACATTTTTTGTTTGATTTTATGGTAATCCAGACTTGTTCTTCATCTTCACACTCATATGCTTTTTCTACATCTGTTGTGCACAGGTGTTCATGTGCATTCTCATGTATGTGCTTTCATTATTTTGACCTATTTAACATGTGTGATGAGGGAAAAGTGAGCAGGATGTTTTAAGTGTGCATTTGAACTGCATGACTCTGTGCGTATATATGCATGTGAGTGTATGCATGCCTGTGTGTGATGGCTGGAGACAGCTTGCATGTGCTGAGTACAGAGACCATGCATGCAAGCATGTAATTTAACATTATGAATATCTACTTTCATCTTTATTGTTTTTCAGACAAGGGGTTTGGACATGTTGTGTTTAGAATGGGCTTGCCTAGCATTAATTTTTTGCAGCTAATTCCCTTCAGTGTCTTATTTAAATTCACGCCAATTGCTGTGTATTTGAAGCTGAAGGCTGCTCTTACATACTAATGTACAACACAGCCCCACAACATGCCTCCATGATACTGGGTGTCCCTAGATGCAGCTGGAATACAAGTGGTGCAATGACTGCCCAGAGCCAACCCTTCCCAGACCCACAGGGAGCAGCAGGCTGCACGCGTTCTTTACATTCCCACTTGCTTTTATGTACTGAGAGTAGGAGGTGGTGGGGGCGAGGGAGATGCAAATGATAAAATTAAACACTGGACACAATCAGAGAATGTAATGCAGCACTGAGCACCTCTGCTTTGAGAGTCTCCTGGCTCGGTTCCACATTCACAGGACTCTATCCTTTCTGTTTGGAGGCAGCTGACAAGTCTGTTGTACTCCAGACCTGGTTTCAAATGAAGCCTTAAATTGTGCTTGCATTCTGTTTTGGTGTAGGTTGTGTTCATGGTAAATGAAACTGTAAACCCAAGAACAATGGATACAGTTGTATTTATATTTATATCTTTAGGTTGTCCTTCTGATGGTTAAACCAGTATTTTAACAGTTTTCCTGTTGGTTTTCAAACTTGATCTCAAAGCATATTTTTTTTCCACAACACACCAAGAAAGGCTAAGTACATTTTTAATTTTACTTTTAGCTCTATTCTACTGTGAGAGGAAAGCCCTTCTATTTTCAAAGTGATTTATTTGGCGAAATGAGTAGATTTTGTGCCAGTATTATTTGAACTTTGCACAATTACCTGTCTTAAATTTTATCAGATGTTTCCCTGCCTGAAGTGTATTTAATTATATATTCCTAGTACATTTCTTGTTTCATAGTAATTAGGATGTATTCAATAGTACAGTTTTAAATGCAATCTGCCAGACAACAGTTGTTTTCTATTAATCATCTTAGCTGAAATAATAGAAATACTTTAAATTGTGAATGCCAACTGTTCCTTTAAAAGCCAAAAGCTAAATATCTTCTGTGCCTGTCTGTTCATTTTAGTGAAATGAAATGAAAGTATTGTGATGATTAGATATTTTGGAGCACCTTACAGAAATGCTACTGTATTGCAGAACATAATGAGGCATTTTATTTTCCAGGAATTGCACAAATTAAAAGGAAATATAAGTCACCCAGGTGTGCTACATGACTCTGGCAATAAAACATAATGCTTGATGGTAGCTGAGGCAGACCTGTTCATTTACAGTAAAACATTCTTTTTATTCCTTTTATTTTTAGCTGTGCTCCTCCTATTTATTGAAGAAAGAGGAAAAAAGTGGAATTTTTGTTTTCCAAAATTTTAGGTCCTTATTATGACTCACCATGTTAAAAACAACCGTGGGCTTATATGCACTTTGGGGCAAAGCCACTCAAATTCAAAGAATTTAAGTCTGTGGATGGCAGTACTGTTGTGGGATCTTTCAGGAAGATGAAAGCCGAAGAGTGAGATCTTACTGATTCAAAGAACAGAGATCTTTTTGCCTTGGATTTGGAAATAGGGAGCTACTATCTCTAAGGAAAATAATGAAATTAAATTTCATGCTAATAATTTGTCCAGGATAAGTCTTTTTAGAGCAAAAACATCCAGTGTCTTTTGGAGTCTCTGAACTTCTGATGGTAGTTCTTTATATGCCCCAGCAGCTGGTCGCCTTTTTCAGAGATGTCATGGATGCTAAAGATTTGACTTAATCCCTGTTTGAAGTTTCCTACCTAATCAAAAGTTGAATAGGTATTGTGCTTCCTACCTTACTAAATGTTTGCTGAGATTATCCTGTCACTTGCTATGCTTATTATCACTGTATCCCCAAAGAACCATCCTCTCTGATGTGGTGCTTTCAGAAGTGTTATTTCATCATTGAAAAGATGGATTCCAAATGAAAAGGCACTTGCTACAAAAATGACATTTCATCTCAGGAAGATAAAAGGAGCTGCCTGTGGCGAGGTCTGGATTGTGCTACTTTTCTTGCACTTCCCTATTGATTTTTGAGCTTCAGGCCTTCCCTTGGCCTAAAATGGGGGATAATGTGAATTCAGAGAGATTGCAACCATAGAAAGAACAGAGAGGGTGTGAGATGGAGATAGAGATCGATTCCTGAAGTTCTTGGAAGATGATGTCTAGAGACAACCAGGGGCTAGGGAGAAAGCAGAAAGCAGGATGAAGGGTCAAGTAGAAGGAAGGAAGGTGAGAGCAAGCCTTGAAGGACTTGCTCATGTTGTGGTCATACGTGATAAATCTATGTCCTATCCCACGGAAGGAATGCCATGGGTAATATATCTTCTTGGCAGTTTATAATAAAAATGAAGTTTGAACTCAGTGGGTCTAGGATTCTAACAAAACTGGTTTGGACTCTGCCTGAGCTGAGAGAAAAAACCCTTCTGCAGTTGATCTTGTCAGGCACTCAATGTCCATAAGCCTAAAGAATGCTTTGGACTTGTAACAGTTCTGAGTCAATATGTAAAGTAAGGGAAAATCTATTAAGGAAAGGACATAGAAACTCACAAGCTCGGCAACAGGATATATTCTAAAGTTATATTTACTCAGTTGTTTTGCACCAGTTCATTCAGCTCTACTCTGAGTTGTGAATGACCTAAACTTCTGCAGTGAGGCCTCCTCACAGATCAGTGCAGCATGATTTGTGAAGTGTCTCTGACCTTATAAGAGGTGCTGCCTTCACTCCTCCTGGAGGGGACTTCTCTAGCTTGGGCTGCCAGATAGAATAGGATAGGTCATCCCTTGTTCTATCATGGTCCCTTTAGTCCCTGCAAAAAAGTTATCTGCTGCTGAGAAGTGATTTCTCTGCTACAGTATAAGTAGCAAAGAGCATTTGGGACCTAGAGGCGGTACCTTGCTTTCCTAGAGACACGAGAGTTCCCCCAGTCTTCTCTTCCCCCTTCTTTTATGAAGTTAAGCTTCAACTGACGTTCACATCTGGCAGAGTTAGGGTGACTCAGTAGTGTCACTGTTGGAGTTTCTGAGAAATAGATTATGTTGAAAATATGCTGAAAGGTATTTTCTACTGAAAAAAATGTTGATGATAAAGAAACCAATGCTTTCTGCCAGCTATGCTTGCCAAGCTGGCTGGCTTCTCCTGCTCAAGGGCTCCCTGGTATGCCCAGTTTCTAAGACTGACACATTTCTAACCTCTCGGAATTGATGGCTCCCCAGCTACTTGTCTCACAATGCCTTTGGCTCCCCAGCAGCTGTCAGACTGGATGATTAAGATTTTGTAGAGATTTATTTCCAGTTTCCCAAAAACATTTTTTGAAGATTCCTTTTGGCAAAATGTTGTCATTTTTTCATGGCAAAAGGATTTTCCATTATGCCATCCCCGTGCAAGAGTCTTCTTTCAGAATGGGGCATTTCTTACTGAGTGAAAAATGCACTTCCATTGTCGTACACCATGCATCAGAGATCTGTGTGCTTGGTCTCTCAGACCTCCTAGTTGGTATACGAAATTGTGGAGCAGAAGCAAGGATGCTCAATGTCTGAGTTTTGATGGGTCTACAGTTACAGTCAAAACATGGCTTTTACAGAGCGATGACACCCCTTTATTCAGCATAGGTTTCACCTATCAGCTTACTCATTACAGGTAAGCACAAAAGAGATGTAATATAGTCATAAAGTAGTCCATTTTACCAAGGCCTTGACCAGCTCCAAGAAGAATATGTTCTGGGAAAAACTGGAGACAGTATAAAGGCTTGAGGTCTGTTAGCCTGACACGCAGAAGCTGGTGTTTCTGGACCTCTCCTTTTGCCTCAAGAAATTGTTTCTAAAATGGTACAAATTAGAGACATCTTAGAGATACCTCAATCACTATTCAGACCTAGTTCTCCTCAACTAGGGAACAACAAGATTTTTCCTATTTGAGTATCTAAATCAGCATTAAAAATATTTAGGTCAGACTTCCTGAACTGAGAGACAAAGCAAAATGTAAATTAAAGAACTGAACATTTTAAAGCAACACAGCTGTCTTAAAAACAAACACAGTTGGTTGAAAACATTGTTATCATTTTTTACAATCTTTATTATTTATTACAAAGCAATTCTAGCCTGGGTTTGGTCCTGAATGGATTTTATGCTGTAAAATATGTGTTGAAATGAGCCCTTACACAAAGAGCTTGGAACAGAAGTTTAAAATGCCACAACAGATAAAGAAGACAGGCAGGAGGATTAATGGGGGATCTTACTGATTTTGATCAGTAGTGCACTGAGATCTTATCTTGCATACTTACTCAACAGCTCAGAAAATAAAGGAAAGAGGAAATATTTGAAGGGTTAATTTGGAAGGGTAGGACAGGAAAGCAATTTTACTAAGTGAGGAAGACAGCATTTGCGTCATAACCATTTATTCAGTATCTTACTCTTTCTCTTTGTTCCACGTGTAGCTGTAAGCCTTATGATCTGGTCATCACTCAAACCCTGTTCTGAATTGTTAGAACTGTTCCTGACATAGTTTTGGCTCTTGCCAATTCATCTTTGACAATTCCTGAGAACAGGAGTCAAGCCAGGCCAGGAACTAGAACCAGAAAACACTGTGGAGAAGTCCATGCTGTTTTAGAAGATGAGCTGAACAAAATGGACAGAGGCACTCCATGCTGTTGGCCCTAGGAGCAGTGAGTGGTCCTGGGAACACTAAAAAACTGTAGGCTGTGTCTTCACGACACAGTTCACACTGGCTCCCATTACACTTGGAAGTGGACCAGTGTTCTCTGTATTAGATCTCAGGGTGTCAAACAAGGAACTCCGGTTATGGCTCACTGCCTGTGAATGTTGTTCCTGTACAGAAGCTTCAGAAAATTGACTTTTGAACTGGGGTGAGTTGTTCAGGAGTTAGAATATTTCCTGCAAGATAAGAGTTGTGAATTCAAAGTGCCCTTGAAGTGCTACAGCTACTTCATAGGTATTGCTTTTTCCAAAAGCATGGATATTTCCATGGTCTCCAGACCATGGGCAGAGTTTATCCTTATTGAAATGTCCCTTTCTGAAGTGTGTGATCGATCACTCACTGCATTTTGTCCTTTTACTGTGCACCTCTGAAAACTACTCTTTATGATCCCCTTTAGGCAGTGGAGGACAGTTCCCTTTAGGCCCCTTTTCTCCAGCTAAATAAATCCAGTTCCTTTAGCCTATCCTTTTCTATGCTTTACACCCATTATCCTCTCATTGGCCCTCCAGAGCACTCTCTCCATTTTGCCTTGTATGGAGATCACAACTGGGTCAGGGCAATCCCTGGTAATAATACAGGCTGGGGGATGAGGCATTGAGAGCAACCCTGCTGAGAAGGACTTGGGGGTAGTATGCTCATAGCCCAGAAGGCCAGCCATATCCTGGGCTGAATTAAAAGAAGCATGGACAGCAGGTTGAGGGAGGTGATTCTGCCCCTCTACTTTGCTCTGGTGAGACCCCACCTGGAGTACTGTGTCCGGCTCTGGGGTCCCCAGCACAAGAAGGACATGGACCTGTTGGAAAGGGTCCAGAGGAGGGCCACAAGGTTGATCAGAGGGATGGAACACCTCTCCTGTG
>NW_010308809.1:0-45938 GCF_000700745.2 Antrostomus carolinensis
GTGGCCCCTTCCCCCACTACCGAAAATGGCCACCCCACACACAAACCCAACACAACTATGTTTGTACTTCCATAGAGTTGCCATCTTCAGTTTCTGGTTTTGCATTCTATTGTAACTTAGCAGTAATTTAATAAAGCAGAAATAACTCCTGTGGAGCAGCACTGCCAAGGTTTAGCCTTAACGTCCCAAAGTCGGTCTGCATACCTCCATCTTTCTATCCCAGTATTTCTGCAGCAGTATCCTTTGTCTTACCATGTCACCCTGGTGCCCACTCCTCTTCCTGTCCTGGGCAGAGCTTTTTGCATCTGTTCTTGCGTTGCATTTTATTCTCTTCTCGTCCTCAAATCAGGGAAGAGATCATCACGCTGTTGTGTTGTGGAAACGCAGCGTAAGCTGGCTGGCAGTGCACGCCATGAGAAACAGCCTGTGGGGCTGGAGGTGCGAGTCCCCTTCCTGGGCCCGCAGCGCTCGGCCTGGGAGGTGTGTCTGGTTGGGTGTGTGGTGTGTCAGGAGATACCTGTGTTCTGATCAGTCACAGTCGCTCCTGGCGTGTGTCACACAGCTGTGCTGAACCAAAGCAGCTGCTTTGTGCGAGGTCCCTGGTGACACCCAGCTGCACAGGTCGTGGGGGAAAGCCCTTGTGAAGTGCTGGTTTTCACACTGGACTGAGAGGAACCTAAGCTGTATTTACAGAGGTACCTGGATTCCCAGGGGCTTTCACCATTGAGCTGAATCTTTTAACAGTTCTCCTTTGCTTGGGGTAAATGACCTATTTATGTTTCAATGTGTGTTTTATAAAACCTGAAGTATCTGTTCCAGTTTAAAGCAACTTTCAAAAGGCTTTGAATAGTCTAGCCTGTGCATTCATAGCTAGGAAACCTTTCAATTTCCTATTTTCTCCTATCTTCATGGATTTCAGTGAAATTCTTCCAAAGAGCTTAACCCCATGTGTTTAATCTGGTTCAGTTCATATAAACCAAGATTCACCCTCACCTGACATAACTTACACACAAAATATGTAGAGAGCACTGCTGCTGACATCCAGGATGGATGTGTGAAATGTTTTTGAACAGAAGCATCGCTCACCTTTGCTCTCTGACGATCTTCAGAGGGGCTGTTGCAGAGAAACAGATGTGTAGTAGTTCCCAGTAGCAATGGCTCTGTGTGTGCTGAGGCTTCTGGTGAGCCACTGGCAAAAGTTTTAGGAGTCAGCATTGAGGGAAATTGCTGAATGCTCTGAAGGAGGAGGAAGGAGCAGCACTACCTGAAGTGAGGGGAGCCATGGAAACCAGACATTTGGCAGCTTGGGAGCGTGGATGTGGCTGCACCTTAGTCTCTGTCCCATTCCACCTTCAAGCTGACACCAGCTCAGTCTTCACTGCTGAGTACCGAGTCTTACAAGCTGTGATCCATAGTGCTGTGTGTGGATACCAGCTCCTCGCCTCAGCAGAGTTTTGCTGTTCTTTTTAAAACTACATCTGACAGTGACTAGCTACTAAAATCACTAGTATGTGTGTAGAAAAAAAAAAATCTGTTTTTTTATGTTTGTTTTGTTTTTTTAATCACTGGATGGCAACAGTGACAAATCAACTTCTTGTCACCTATAACTTTTCTCTATTACGTTCATGATGGAGACATTTCCCTATAATAAACTTGTAAGTTTTTGAAGAGATAACCTAGTAGTTTAGACTGTAAGCTGAACACTGCTCTGAAGGTGCTAAAATAGCAATGCTGTGGAAGGAAAACAAAATATTTATTATTACAGGTGGCTTGGGAGCATCCATTTGCTCAGCTGGGTGAGATGAGTGGTGGGATATTTCACCTGTCTGCAAGAATTGCCCAACATAAACTGAAGGTCGCTGCTTCATGTTTTTCTTTGGGTTTCTCTTTCAGCTCGAGAGACTTAAGGGAGAATGCAAGTCCAAAAAGACTTCTAAACAACTAAAAGACAGCAGGTTCCCTGTTAGTGAAGTTAAAGTGACAACTACCGTAACCACAAAAGGAAAGGATGCTGGTCCCATCAAAGTGAAACCTGGGGAGAAGAGTCGGAAAAATCTCCAGTTGTTGCGAGACATGCAGACCATACAGACTTCACTGCAGAAAGACGATATCAGCTGGGACTACTGACAGTTCTCCAGGAGATGTTCTTGACACCATCCTGGTCAAACTTTCTCACATTCCAGATATAAAGCAGTTGCCTTTCTTGCTATGTGGAAGAGACTACTGTATGCTAAGTGCACTTTTGAAAGGCGGGCCCTTAATTCTCCATCCCTGGGTGTGATTGTGTGTATTAGGGTCCAGCTTATGCCACATCCCATTTTTAAGGTACCCAGCCACTGCATGTAACCATAGGTGTGCACTGGTTCATGTTATGGTTCCAGCAATCCCACCACCTCTTTCAGCACACCAAGCATCACACCTGTGTGGGTTGGCATGTGTGAAATGCTGGTGAGGCTTCACACCAGTGTTGAACTGTGCATTGGGAGGCTTCTCAAGATGCATCTGGTTTGAAAATGCTGCTGGGACTGTAAGTCTTGAGGTCTTTTGTCACTTCTGTTCTGTGTGCAGCTGCAGTTGCTTAAGACCTGAGTGTCTGTGGTGGTTTGGAGAACAGGTAAATCATTTTAAAAGCGTTTTCTATGGAGCTGTCCTCAAGAAGCTTTCCTAGTTCTTCTGCTGCTACACTGCATTAATGGCAATGGATGTTGGAGTACTCAAAAAAGGAGCAAAGTAACTTTTCCAAATTATTTTGCTTAATGGTTGATTGAAAGAATTATTTTCAAGTCTGAAGAATTAATTTTTTTACAGAAATCCTACTCTGTGCAAAAGCTATAGGATAGAGGATAATATCCTGTCTCCCAGGCCACAGCTTTGGGTGGTAAAGGGGTGAGATAAACCACAAGTGTTTTAAACTGCAAGTGCCTCAATCATGCCGTTCAGTCCCAGCATCTTGCTTTTAACTTGAAATACGTGCTTCAAGCTACCTACTTTAGTAGTGGTGCAATTCATTTGCACTCTGACTTGCACAGCTGAGTAAATGTTATTTATTATGTTAATAATGTAAAGAATTTCCTATTAATGGAATGTATAGAAGACCTAGATTATGTTTATACAGTTGAGAAATAATAAAGCCAGCTTGCCTGTTGAATAAATGGTGGGAAAGCTGCACTTCCTCCAACAACTGTGTGTTTGCTGCAGCTGTGTGCCCCATCCAGCCTGCTTTTTGTGGTGATGTGACAAGCAAGCTGCAGTAAGGTGAGAGTCAGAGTTGTCCACCCTTGGCTGCAGGTGAACAGGCAGGGAACTCTGGGGGGTCAACACAGGCACAAGGGATTTGAGTTTTAAAGATAAACCCTGCATCTGAGGCACAGAAGGTTTTAGCAGGGAGAAGTCAGCAGCTGTTAACCAGGCCTGGAGTTGGAATTAAGCCTACTAGGTGTGAGAGCTTCAAGGAGCAGGCACTGAGCTGATCCCAGATAGTCACAGTGAATCTGGGCTTAACATGAGTTACACAGAAAAATGTGAATCCTCCTTTTACACAGAAGTTACTGTGCTAATGCAAGTGCACAAATGGTTTTGATTTTTTTTTTTTTATTGTGAAAGTATTTTTGTAACATTGAGCAGCTCAGCACTGTATCTGTATCAATACTGGTCTGTACAGGATAAGAGAAACTTGCCTAAAGATGAATTTTGTTTTCTTGTCATTCTAGATTTCAGAGTTTGAACGTTAGTAAGACCACCTGCAGAAGAATGAGAGATTTGGATTCAATGTATTAAGCTTTCAGTGCTGTTTTATTAATGATTGCATGTCCTACACATCGTTTGGAGAACCACATAGTTGAAAATCAAAAGCACAGGAACTTTACCCATTTATCAGTTTTTATTAGTGTTAAGGAAACCAAACAACCTTCATCAAGGAACAAAATATACATACATAGTCAATTTGCTAATAGAGAATAATGCTATGAACCATCTCAGCTAGTGATTGTACGTAACAGCAGCTCTGCCCTTTAACTTTGCAGCAAATCCAAGTCCTTCGGAAGGTGTTTTGTGTGGCTTCTTTGCACTATTGAACCATAACATCTCAGGCCACCCTACAACAGCTGCAGTGATGCTGTACAGCCTGTCACTCCTTCTGTCAGAGGGTGGTGGTGGATTTCTCTGCAAGTGCTGAGCCTCTGATTGCAGCAGAGCAGGCAGAAATGGAGACTGCAGGGGGGAATTACTGCCTCAGGAGGAGGAATGTGGTGCTTGAAAGGCAGCTTCTTATGTGTAAACTGGTCCATGCTTGTACCCTCTCAGAAAATACTTCTCTATCATGGAAGAGAGGCAGTGTGAAGCAGTGTGCTGATGGGTGTATTAAACCAGTGACCACACTGTGGGATCTGATGATAAAAGAGCAACACAGGGACACAGACCAAGCAGTGTTCCTCTTCCTTAGCACGGAGACGAGACCCAGGCTGGAGTAAAGATCCTTCGTGAAGCAGTGTGCTGATGGGTATATTAAACCAGTGACCACACTGTGGGATTTGATGATAAAAGAGCAACACAGGAACAAGACCAAGCAGTGCCCCTCTTCCTTAGCACAGAGACGAGACCCAGGCTGGAGTAAAGATCCTTGGATGTACATCACTTCCTTCACTGTAAGCCCTGTCTTCTGTGACCCCCTACTTACCTGTTTGGAAGAGCAAGGGGGCAGTCATAGTTTCACCAAGTGTGTCTTTTATCTCCATTACTACAATAAAATTTTGTATTAAAATTGATTTTGGACTTAAGTTTAGTCAGGTGACAGTAATTCTTGAAGTATGCTATGAGGAAGGAGACCTAAACACAAGGCTTGGAAACTGGCTAAGCTGTTTAGTTGACCACACTAACCTTAAGTAGCAGTTGCAATGGAGGCAGAAAGGCTTCTTTGGTTGATAGATAGTTGGTTCTGTTAGTTAACAGAAAACTGCAATACCTTGAATACACCACTATGATCCTGCACAGGAGCACTGAAATCACTAATTACACTTACCCAAGCAAAATGAAAGGACTGATCCCAGCAGCTCACACCTGCCCCCTGGTATTCCACTACCCTTCCCCCGATGAGTATGAGGCACTGGAGGACAGAGGTGCTGCAGAAAGCCCAGGGGAGCCACGCTCTGCTTCCCCCCCTCAGAAACAGAGGTGCTGCAGTTGCATCCTTGCACACCCCATGTAAACCATAAGCGAGACTCTAAAGCTGCAGAGATGGCAGTAAACTTTTATCCTACAAAGTCATGTAGGTTGCTCCTCTACCACCGTGGTTTACTGGTAGAAGCTGCCCTTTTCAAATAAGGCATCATTTCCATGGCTTCCTATGATGTAGCAGCTCAAAGTGGAGGGAGAAGTGAGAACAGGGATACGTTGCAGATGCTATCGGTGCTTGTCTCCAAGTACGCTGGCAAATGCTCTCACTAACAGGGCTATGCAGACAGTAATAGCAGAGGGCTTCGAGACGTTACAGCTGGGCTGTATTACGTATTCTGGGCTCCAAGACAAAGTCAGATTCTATATTTCCATTTAGCAAAGGGGAGATTTTTCGAACTTCTAAGGTGTTTTCCTTGAGGAGATGTTTTTCCTTCATGGTATTTCATTCTAGCACACAGTCTCTCTTTAAAGCCAAGCGATTTCCAGCACATAAGTGAACAAAGGGTTTCTTTTAGGTGGCAAGTGCAATTAGCTTGTATTATAATCTAGCCACTGAGAAGGTTAATTGCATAGGGGGCCTTGTTTGTTTGTTTTTGCTTAAGCTTCCTCTAGTGCTACAGTACTAATAAATTACCCTGGAGAGAAATAAATAAATAGATTGGCATCTCCCAGACACCACGCTGGAAATCCAGAGGGTTTCAGAAAAGCTGCCCTGATGGTCCTGGGAAGGTACTTGGCAAAAAAAGTCTGTGTCACACAACTGTCTGTACAGGAGCGACGCACTGTGCGGGAGAGCCGGCTCTCTCCGAGGATGAGGTGGAGCGGTTGGTGATTTCTCTCTGCAGTTCCTCCACTTTCTTCTGCAGCTCGGCCCGCTTGGCAAGAAGCTCCTTGTAGCGACTGTGGACAGGTTCCTGTAAAAAACAAGATGTACCTGAGTGCTGGGAGGCAAGCATGGAAGTGGAAGCCTGAACCAGGGAACGCTGCCGCTGACCTCGCATGCAGCTGTGAGGAAAGGAGGGGAGGCAGGTGGCTGATGTCGCTGCCTCCAGCCCAGGGGTGGGTGGGTGAGTGGTTGCTCTGGCTTTGGGATACTCATCCAACATGCATAGTGCCATGGTGGCTAAACAAAACTTAGTGTATCCTCTGAAAGATGACAGTTACAAAACTAATCTCTGACATTTACGGGGAACACTGGCCTTGGCATCTCAACCTGGACAGAATTTCAGGGCTTTGGAGGGAAAAAAAAAAACAACACAGATTTAGCTAAATATTTTCACATAGTTCTGCCTGTTAAACAGTGACTACTGGAAAGCACGTGTTGGGTTCCTGTATCTAACACCCCAGACGTGCAAAGCTGTGTTATCTGCAGCTGGACACTGGGGCAATGCAGGAATATGTCCCTTCCTATGAAAAAGTGATTCAGCATTTCGGGCCGTGCTCAGACTGCCTGTCTCAGGTGCCTGCCCTGGGTGCACCACTCTCCCCGCTCTCAGTGGTCAAGAGTGTCAGAGGGTCGCACGCAGACCCCCGTGCCTTGGGCAGCCAAAGTGAGCAGCAGGTTCCTGTTACTGGTAATCTAAATAGAGCCCCAAAACTCAGATCCAGAATCCCACATCCAAAGAAGTCTTAGATTTTTAGGCTCTTTTTGTAAAGAAGAGAGAAATCAGATGATTTTGCCCATGTTCTAAGTGAGAAATTTTCCAAGCTGCTGAGTATCTTCAGCTCCTGCAGATTGCACAAGGCAGTGACCTCCAGCTGAGCACCCACACCAGCCAGCTGTAGATGCTGCTCTTTCATTTGCTTACATTTGAATTTTAGCTTTTGGGTTTAGATTTCAGCAGTGGCAGCTCAAGCTTGTACTTTACTTGTTGTGCTTCAAAGGTCCTGAGTTCCAAAATGACAGTATTAGTAGTAGCAGGGAGGGAAATGAAAGCAGGATCCTTGGAGGAGATGTACCTGCGGTTTCATCCTGGGGTTCCAGCGGATGTAGTAGCCGACCCACAGCTCGAGGTGGCGCATACTGGCCACGGGATACAGGACGTGGTTGGAGTAGCTCACATACAGGGGGTTAGTGAAGTCTTCCAGCTGGCTGTTGATGTAAGACCAAAGCGACACGGTCTTTTTTGGAAGGCTCTGTAAGGGAAGGGGGTGGAGGAGGCTTTTATTTCCCGTACAAATCCCAGCATTTATCTTCAAAGTGTATATAACAGCATATACATATGCCTGTCATTAATTTAGAGCTGGTTGTCTTTTTGCAGCTTACAAAAACCCCTCCCTTCTTTTGATGTGGTTTGTAATGGAAGCAGATGGATGCAGGCAGGTACACACGCACCCTGGCAGGGAAACATCCCATCCCCTTACCCACCCTGCTGCCAATACAGACCAGGAATCGCCATGGGCACAGCAAGGGGACACTGGCACGTGAATTCTCAGTGCTTTGGTTAAACTTCACCTCTTTAAAGTGCTCCTGGAGGGCGTGCTGGAGTATTTAATTGAAAATAAAAAAAGAAAACATTTGACTTGAGCCCCGATCTAGTTCAGTAATTAGGCCTGTGAGTAGTCCCAGTGAAACCAGTGAAGTGCCTTCTACATTAAGTACTTGACTAGGCCCTAAAAACAACCCACATGCAAACAGCACCCGGGTTTTCCACTCTGGAAATTACAATTATTCAACCACTGTGGACTCTAAACAGGAACTCTGATTTCACTTCAGGACAATGCTATCACTTCTGTATCACAGTAATTTATTTTTTAATTATTTTTATTTTTTATTTTTCACATCAGGTCCACACAGCACTGTCCTCAACGTCACCTTTTGGTGACAAAAGGTTTCATCTGTAGGTAGGTGAGACACAATGAGTGTCACTGCTTTTCCTTCTGATTCCAGATTGGGTCTGAACAGGGTAGTGCTTGAATGGTCTCCATGTACACATCTATACGCTCCTCCCTGGGCAAACAAGGGCTCTGCCGGGCAGAGCTGGCTGGTGGCAGGACCTAGAGGCATGTCCTTCCTCATACTAGCAGCTCTGTCCTCTCCTAGCATTATGCAAGCACAGCAAGAACAGGCATTGAGACCAGTTACTTGCTGTAACCTGTGTGTGCAGAATGACAATACACACTTGGTAGTTAAAATCAACATTATGGGACCACTGCCAGAAAAAGGGAGGGCAGAAAGGTACCAGTTTCCACAGAGAAGGTGGCATTAAACTGGAATTTGAAGAAAAACTGCATTTCCAACTACTTGGGAGACAACCAGGAGCTACTCAGCCAGCAGTGAGTTGCTGAATGCCATGCTGAAAGCAGTGGGACCATCCAGAGGGCAATGGTATTGCTCTGAAATGTCATCTCCAACAAACATGAGTTTAAACTGTGAAGAAGGGGGCTTGGCGTTACCCAGACCTGTATCTACCACTGTCTGTGTGCTAAGACAATGTCTCTAGCAGCACCTGGCCAGCTACAGCAATCACAGTACCACACCTTCAAAGCTGTCTTACCTCCTTGACTCGCTGCTGCTCACTGCTGCACAGGAAGGTCCCAAACAAACAGCTGTACAGGTGATCCAGGATGGTTATCAGGAAGTACTCGTTGAACTCAAATGCTGTAGGAAACTTCAGACAGAACCAGAAAATTAGGCAGGGATTTTAGAACAGGAATCACAAATAAACTTTCTCCCACTTTGTGGTCTTGGTAGGTAGTTGGCTTTCTCTATTTCTAAACCAGGATTTGTCTCTGTTCTTTGCCTGGGAGAATATTGAGGATCACATTTTCTCCTTCCAGGAGCAAGAGTTTCTCTCTTGAAAAGTTGCTTTACATGTGCAGAGAGAAATTCTGAGCAAAAGCCAAAGGTCTGAAGGGTTTGACTGCTGTGTTTCTACACACTCAGTGCTGCTTCAAGTGGAAGCTTGCTCTGCTATGCCTGCCCCTAATGACAGACCATGCAACAAGACTGCGAAAAAAAGGCTGGAGCATATGTGAAATGATGCATAAAAAGAAATGGAAATTTCCAAGGGACAAATGGAAATAACCTGTGTGCTCAGCAGAGCACTTCCCAGAGGGAACAGCAGGGAGGCACCTTGCAACGCAGGTCAGTGGGAGGAACGGGTGCGTGGGCAGGGGCTGTGTTTGCTGTGGATGTTCCATGCAGAAACAATCAGACCCAAGACAGGGAGAACTGAAGCTCCACAAAGAGTCCGTAAGAATACATGCAGTGTACAGCAAAGACACGCTGGGGCGATGGAGAGGAGAGCGGGAGGCCTTCCTCCCTCACACACCACCCTACTCTTCCCATGCTGCCCCAGCTGCAACATCCTGACCTCGCCAGCTGCAGGTCAGGATGTCTGCTTCTAGGAGCAACCCGAGGATAGCACACTGAAAGTGACTTTTGATGATGCTAAAGCCTCCCTCTTTCTCTACTTGGAGATGGTACAGCTTCACATATAGTTGCATCCTTTTCTATTTCACCTGTTTTAATCCATGATGAGCTTAAATTTTTCAGTGAACTGCCTGACCATTGCTGACATTTGCTGTGTAACACATTTTTGTGTCACAGCAGACACAAAAAACCTTCCAGGTTTCACATACCTGGGGAAAAACCTCCCAACCATAGGGGATCTCTCCTGAACTGTGCCTCTGCCGTGCCTGGTCTGAAGTGAGGAACTCAGCTCTGTATATCACGTATAAATCAGGAGCAGTATGTTTGCCTTCAGAAGTTAAAATGGAGCAAATGCACGTCTTGCTGCAGGCTTGGTTATGGGATCAGTTGAAGCAGAGGCAACAGGGATCTGCCTGCACTGCCCATGTTAGAGGTTTCTATCAGCAGCTCAAGTCACTTATGCCTCTGAAGGCACAGCGGGCTCCTGAGGATGGCTGGGGTCTGTTCCTGCCCATGGCGAGTGTCAGGCAGCTGTCCCCTCTTTCAGAGTGAGGCAAGCTTCTTCTCAGAGCTGATGTTATAACAGCACGTAGGCAAGCAGCACCCAGTAACTAGCTAATCTGATGCACGCTGACATCGCGACCTTCCTGTGCGCTTCCTGTGCATTCAGGTTCTTTGCTAAACAGAATCTCAAGGAAAGAGTAAAAGCCCAGGAAGGAAAACCTGTGCAGGTCAGCTTGGAAATTACTCCTGTGGCCAGACACTGTGCCAGGTTCTTGGTACAGTGGCTTTGTGGACATGTGTGCCGCCCAGCAATTTACCTGTCTTGTCATTTGCCAGACACAGTCGATGAACTGCAGGAAGACAGGAGAGCGATCCGCGTCTGCGTGATTCTTATCTCCATGGCCAACTCTCTGAAACACAGCAGGACAAAGAACGTGAATCGCACAGGGCTTGATGGAGAAACTGCTGTGGTCTCCTCTCAGTCACCTAAGCCTTTACCAACAGCTTTAAGAAGGTTCAAATGACTCCTGATTTTGCTTTGTCCGTATCAGCGGGTAAAGGACAGCTACTCCCTTTGTCTTTGAAGTGAAATTTCTTTATGGGGATATTTTCATGCTAAATTAAAACAAGAGTTGTTCGAGAAGAGGCTCCAGATGCTACGCTGGCACTGATTTCAGTTAATAGCTAAAGTTCAGAAGGAAAAAAAAAAAAGAGAATGGTTTTTGCTTCAGCTGCAGCTGTTGTCCTGGCTACCTCAGTAGTGCAGTGTGCTAGGTCCAGACACTCCCTCCAGGCACAGCGATAACCGTCACACAACACCTCACAGCTTCCAAGCGCTGTACAAACACTAACCCAGCTCATCTCCTGCCACCTCAAGAGAGGCAGTGATGAAATTGTCTCCAGGAATAGGCCTCCAACCCTGACTGGGCTGTGTGGCCTTGGATAAGACATGTGAGGCCTGATTGCATGTAACCAGTATAGTATGTTACTGGTTACATATTACTCAGGAGTGCCAAGGACTGTACAAAGGCAGTACAAGAACATGTAAGCAACAGAGATACAATTCTGTTCTCCCTTCACCAAAGGAAATCATTTAATTATCTTCTTTGTACAGACAAGGAAGCTAAAATAGTCATAAACACCAGGTAACAGTTTTGCTGCAGCAGAACCTCAGTTGCTTAGTGCCTCAGTTTCCCCACCTTCCTCAGAGCACTTGACTATGCAACCCACTGTCACATGTGCTGTAAACAGACCTTGTTCTAGCCCTTGCCAAAATCAAATGACCACAAGAGAAGAGCTATGGACAGTCAGAACAAAGACTGAAAGGATACCATTGAAAGGCTCTCAACTCCCATCAGTGCAAACCATAACAAACTGCTGTGTCACAGGTCCACAAAGCTGTTCTTCTGCCGACTCTCAGCACACAACCATGAGTCATTCTTGGCCCAGTCTCAAACATCATTTCTCTTGCCTAAACAATTAAAGCCTCCCCAAAAGCAGAATGTGAAGTCAAGGCCTTCACCATGTTCCCCAATCTCTTCAATACCAAGGCATTTGCTAGATGACTGTGTCTGAGCAGTCTCAGAAAATGGACTGATCTGGAAAGACAAAAATACCTCTGTGGTCTAGAAATGCCTGTCCCAAACCCAAAGCACACTGTTGGTTTAAGCCTGAGCATGGGAACATGACATATCAGTCATGCACCTGAGAGATTTAATACCACCTGGTCCTCATATCTAACCAAGACTGTCTCCAAGGAGGTTAAGAGATGACTGGAATAGCAGGCAGAAAACAACAGCACAGCATTCACCTTTCTTCTGCGAGTTCAGCTGGGAGACTTCTCACAGGAAAGGCTACACTCCTTTGAAATCCTTCAAGGTGGACAATAACTTTCTGTTCAGTGCCTTCCAAGGGCCAGTGACTCACCAGCTGAAATCTGTGGCCGAAGCTCAGCCACTCCTTCTCCACTAGCACTTCAAAGCCCCTGATAGTTCGGTAGTAGCCATCTAACATGAGCAGAGCGAGAGAGGTGAGCTGGGCTGTCCGGTCCCAGCCATCACTGCAGTGTACAACCACAGATGTCTTCCCCGACTCTACTTTGTCAGCAATCCGAAGGGCTCCAGCAAGAATGAGCTAGGACAAGGAAAGAAAAAAAAAAAAGTTATAAAATCTCTTTGGAACAGAAACTATAAATGAAAAACGGCTGGTGACAACACAGGACAAACCAAGGGCTCTGTCTGCCTCAAGGAGAATGGTAAATCAGTTCCAACTACTTTCTAACTAGCACAGCAAATTGGTGAACACATTTTTTGTTCCAGCAAGATGACAACACATCTAAACTGTAGCACAGGCACAACTCTGGAAGGGCCCCTGCATTAAGCTCAGTCCTTGGACAGACCAAGATTTAAACCCAGGAGCATTCTGTCTCTGAACACAACCATGGCCATCAATTTGCAACTGCCCCTTTCTGCATTAGCAGGCAGACAATGTAAGCTGGGTGTTTGTAGGAAAGAAAGAGCTTAATTTGAAAACCAACATTTGTAGAAGCTGAAGTATTTTGCCCCACTCATTCCAGTTCTGCTTGGATTCCTGAAAGGCTGGTGGGGCACAAACTCCCAACATCTGCAGGTCTGGACCAGGCAGTAATGCCAGGATGTCGAGGATCCCCGAGTCAAGAGCTTGGAAACTCGGGGACTCCTGTGCTCTATCCAGGGCTTTCACAGTTACACGTTACCCAGGAACACACTTCACTTCCAAAACACTGTCTTTCAGTCATTCCACCGCCTCTCTTGTCCCTCTTCCCATCTCCTCAAAATTCTCCATTCCAAGAAACTATGTTTTTAGTTGTTTTTAAACTGCAAACAAAATGTAAGTCTTTAAATTTCTCAGGAACTGAAAATCCAGCACTGGAGTTAGCTCTGGATACATTTCCCAGTGAACAGACTGGTACAGACTTGTGGTTACTCGGTCACTTTCAGTGGGTGCAGACATGCATACCTTGATATGCTCTAGCCAGTGAGTTGACTCTAAATTAGACAGCCAGTGAGTCTCCTCGATATTGGGATATACAATTTCTTTCAGTTTTCTCAGCGATTCTCTCATAACATGAATATTGTGAATGTCCAGGAACACTAACTCTGCGTTCTGATAGGCATCCTCACTCTCATAGCCCCCTCCTTTAGCCTGAAGAACAAAAGCCACATAAAAATCATTAAGCGAAAACATATTTTATCCTATTAATTTGTTCTGAGCAAGTATCAGCCAACAAAATACCACAGTGATTGTGCTACCTAAAAGAGGCAGAAAACACTGGATTTATCTTACAATTGGGAACAAACATGTACACGCACACACTTTGTGTCTCTTTCCTGCAATAGTAATGAATGCTACAATTTTACCAAAGAATATCACATTACAAGCTTTCTTTTTCTCTGTAATTATCATTTATCCCCATTCAAGCTGCTAGCTCACTAGATTCACTATTCTGTCATTTACAAATTTACCATACTATTAAAGAGGAGTATATCCCACACACTAATTGCCTTTCCTAAGCAGTGGGAAAGACAGATTAAAGAAAAAAAAAAAAAATCAGCTTTAGTGCACCAAAGCAGTTCTACCATTAAAACAGGGCTTATAGTGATGGCATGAGACAGAACAGCAAGAAGAACACAGCAACATTCCTAGATGTTAAAGATCCCCAGCTTGTATTTTGAAATTAAAGATCACGATGCCTGATTTTCAGAAGTGCTGAGTAACTCCTGTTCCCATCAGGGTTACCAGGGATGGAGTGCTGGTGCTGCCAGAGGAAGCAGTCTTTCAATCATGTGAAGTGACAAATGGTGATACACAAAGATCCAGGGTGCTAGAGTTTGACCTCAGTACTACTTTGATTTTTTTCCCTTCCAATCTCATTTCAAGTTGTGGATTAATCCAAATGGACCTTTCATAGTCACACTGGTATCTACTGATACCAGTGCAGGTGTTAAAGTCTGTCTAGAGAATCAGGTCATTGCATATGAATCTCTCCATAGTAGAAAAGGAATAATTTGAAGTGGTGGGAAATGTGCTCTAAATGACTACAGTCCCAGCTTTTGACAGAGGAAAAAGCACCTGACCTTATTGGCTACAGCATTCACACTAGGCCTTGCATCAAATATGAAGATTTTATGGGACTGAGCATTAGAATCCATGATGGCTTGAAGGTACTTTTCATCTTCCTTGCTTCGTTTGCCACTCACTCCCACCATTGGCTGGCTACAGCGAGTGATTGTTGCTTGACTTTCTGGGTGAATCCATGACAACACCTTCAGAAACAAATGAGAAAGAAATTAAGGAAAAATGGGATTCATTAAACCAGTGAAGTGTTTTACCTGTAATGGTTTGTGCTGGGATCCTGCCACGTTATTAGGTGGTTCCAGAAGGCTGGATTCTATTAAATCACAACTGAAAGAAAGAACTCTTCTGTCCTTACTCATTCATTCTAGTGTCTTTCCCAAAGTTTGAACAAATAAAGAGGTGACTGAATAAGTTTAAGTCTGACTTTTAAATATGATGCAGACTGTTTACTCACTGTTGTGTGAGTCGCAAACCCACTTTCTCGCTCTGTAGTCATTGGACTATGTCTTGCTCTACATTACACCAAGTAAAAGTTAAGCACTTTAGGAACAGATTTAATTTCCTATAGGCTTGAGAAGTAGAACAGGACATTTTCAGTTAGTGCTGAAATAATCATAAGGATGTGTTTTGTCTTAATTCCATTTAATAAGCATTTTCATCAAGAGTATCACTAAGTATTCCTCTATCCTGAAAGTCAGAGCAGGCCAGACAATCGTAAACAACCAAATGGGGCTGCTCTGTGTTTCCCAGGAACTGAACTGAGACTCAGCCTGGACTGTGCTCTTATCTTATCTTCTCATTTTGGTTTAGTCTACATCTCTTTCACAACAGTAGTTACAAGAGGTAATGTTGCTTTCTAACTCCTCTAACATGTTGCTGTCACTTTTATTATCCACTGACCATTTATTTACTCCGTGGAATTTACTCAGCCTGATCTTAGTATTATTTATGGTCCAAAGGTATGTTACACCACCACATGAAAGTGGCTTCTTTTGTCACACTCACTGGTATGCGTCCTCTTGATCTGAAAGATGCTACCCTCTTTAATTCTTCATCAGGAATGTTTACGGGCACAGCTAGAATAGCAGGGTATGTATCACACAGCTCATAGCGCTCATTAATCTTTGTCAACCTCCAGCTTTCATTGGGAATTCCCTAAAGAGGAAACAACAGCAGGTTAGCAAATGAGTTGCTCTGAGACCTCAGCACAGTCAAATCCCCAGACCTGAAATTCAAGGCAACTTTTGTTAATGAAGGACATTTAGGGCTGGAGCCTGGGACTGCATTATCTAGGTAACTTGCATTTCATGCCTCTTTCCCAGAGAGGTAGATGTTTTGCTCAGGTCACTGAAGAACAGGAAAACTAGAAGACTGCAGATAAGCTCATCTATGGCAAAGGAACTGTGGAGGCTACAGATGTGGCAACACAGGTGATCCCTCTGAGAGCATCTTTAACGTACCTCCTGGTCTCGTGACGGTGCTTATAGGAGAACCAGGAGCAGGACAGAATGGGTGACCAACAGTCCCCACTCCTCTCTCAGCACTTAGCTCAAATGTAGTGGGTGGAAACTGGGGACAGGAAGTGGAGTTACCAGACAGGATGGACGGGAAGACAGAAAGGAGAACAGACATTAAAACACCCCCCAAAAAAATCAATCTGTTTTGGGTCTTCAGTGTTTGTGGCACAGCTGTGCAATCCCCTATAAACACAAGAAACCTAATAACTGTACGTCTCGCTGTGTGACTGTGTGGGATCTGGACAGTGACGTGTGAGTCCCAAGTTCCTCTCAGACTAAGCTCTCTGGTTGTACTTGGGCTGGGAAAGCAGAGAATCTACACACGCACAGCACTGAGCTCAGCGTGCCCTGATGGGGAAGCAACTCAACAGCTTCCCCAGACGATAACCTCCAGGGAACACCTAAAGCACAACAGGGGGGATGATCTTGACAACCTGCAGACTTAGTCTGGCCGATGCTGGGAGTTAAAAGATCAAACCGGTGTGGCTGCTACTGCGTGTCTGCAAGGCAAGATTTAAACAGAAACACGCTGCAGCAAGAGTGAGCACTGACACAAAGCATCTCTGTGGGGAAGGCAGATCTACTACAGTGAACATGGCCAGACTGTTAAGCACAGGGTCTGTTTTAGTGGAACATCAGCTCTTAAAACAATACATGCTTCTGTTCTAATAAACAGTACTTCATTTTAAGGAGGGTGGTGGGACACTGATTACCACTGTCGCGGCTCCCACAGGAAATAAATGACCAATCTAACACAAGTCAGACGAGCTGTGGTAATTATGGTTGACCCACACAGACTGCAGCCGGTTTCCCATCAGAGCAGTGAGTCATGCTATCAAAACAGATCATGGTTAGAAATCTGAGGAGTGGACAGACCTTCTGTCTAATTCCGGTCACACCCTGCTTGTGAAGGACTCCTGGTCCTGAGGCCCTCCCTGGGGAGGAAATGTTACTACAAAGAATCAGCAGAGCTACCACTATCCCAAAACCCTGAAGGAACGCTATTTTTGGCACTGCCTGAAACCACAGAAGTGGCAGAAACAGGCATCACACACATTCCAAGCTTACTGATGGGTCAAACATGCTCAGAGGTCTACCTGCTGTACTCAGTAAGGATGGAACCTCCTGGGTCCACCAGCTCTGCTGTCAACCAGGGAACAGCAAGACACTTGCTCTTAGCTGTCCATCAGCTGTGATCAAGCTGGTTACTATCTGGAAGTGAACTAATGGCAAATAACTAAGCTGTTCTCAGTCCTGTCCTAGTAAGTACATGGTTGCACTGCAATGGATCCATCAGCAACACCTGGAGATGTCACCTCCCCCAAACTGGAACTGAAGCTACGCTGTTGGCACACTCTTGGCAAGGAAAACAGGAGGTGACAAGCAGTTACATGGAAGAAAAGCTCCTTTTCATTCTACCCTGCAACTCTACCAGTGCTCACTGAGAAGATCAAGCAGTCACTGGCACTATAAAGCACCTTCTCCACAGTGCTGGGCAGAACGGCTTCAGCACATGCTGCTCGGTCCAGCACTGACATCTCCAAAGCTCTACATCCTTCGGCTGCCACCCTGACAAATTTGAATGAAATCTTTCCTCTACAATAATCCCAGACTAGGAAAATCCATGACAATCACCCAAAGAAAGAAATCATGCTGCATGTCAGTGTCCAGATTTCCTCTGTGTCACAAGGAATGTCTGCTGTCCCCTGGTACGGGAGCCTTGAATCACAGCACCGCCCAAACAGGGCTTTGGATCCACATTGTGACTTTCTCTATGGACTCAAAGCAAGCAGAAGGAAGCAAAGCAGACTAGAAGAGGAGCTGAATTTGCATCTTCCCAGGACGTTTGCCATGATGCAGTGTAGCTTGTGCATTTATTCATGCTCCTTGACTCCAGCACTTTCTCCAGCTGGAACCAACAGAAAAAGCTAAACGTGATATAAAGCACATTGGTATTTCCTCATGTAAGATGCATTTCACTGCTTCCTGGAAAGTTGTAAGCACCCAAAAGCCTACTATCAAACCAACCCAAACTGTAACAGACGTAACTCAAGAAGCTTCACCAGGCTTAGGACCAGCTCTGGAACCACCTGCCTGTGCACCTGCAGGAGGAACCCACCCAGGCATACCTCAAACAGCACATGTGACTGTTCCAAAGCTGCTAGGGAACATGGCTGATGGGTGCCCACGTTAGTGACCAGAGCTTGCTGCCCTGACTGGTGCACAAGGTCTATCTTCTCCAGGTAAACTAACACCGCTGCTTTTAGGAGAACTCATGTTCAGTTGCTTCCAGAGGACAAAGCATGGAAAGCAACATGGCCACATCTGTAATTGTAAATTAAGAGTGCTCATGACTGTTCTCACTGAGACCAGCTGGCACACTGCACCTCACATCCACACTATTAAACTCTTCTATCCTCAAAGTGGCATTTTGTCCAAACTGCCTACTGGTCCTTGGCTTGTGTCAGCCTCTGAAATGTGTCCAAGCTTGGGAGCAGTTTGGCTAGCTGGCCTTGCAGCCCTCTTTCATCTCTCCTCCACAAGGGCCTGGCTGTCTCTTCCAGGTCCCAGCTCTGATGTGGCCCAGCTGCACAACCACAGCTCAGACTGCCAAGGGCACTGCAAAGCCATGTGAAAGAGCCACCTGAACATCTATAGAAAGGCACGAAATGTAAAACTGCAGATGGAGGAAGAGGACTGTTGAGATGGGGATTGCTCAGAGCTCAAGGTTTCAAGAGGGAAAACAACATCATGAAATGGTATAAAATCCAAAAGGAAAAACTGTGAGTTTAAGCAGGCAGTCACTGGGTGAAGGCCAACAGCTGGGTCATCTGTGTGCTGGTATCAACATTACTGGTGGAAGATGGCAATAACAGCCCAACTGAGAGAGGTGCAGAGGCTGACCCTTCTCCTCTCACTGGTACCTGCCTAGCCAAGAAAGTCTCTTCAGATGCTGTCTCTGAGGTGATGAGTACTAACACTCAGCCTAGAAGCGAGTTAAATCTCAGCCATCAAAAAATTGTGTGTTAGCCAGTAAATAATTGCTTCATACTCTCAATCTGCATGCATCTAGCTGGAAGAGTATCTTCATGCATGGCTAAGGGTGCTCAAACACACTGACTCAAAAGAGGGACGGTAACAGCCTGGACTGAAGCTCTGCCTGGAACTTGCAATGAAGGCCCCTCAGTGCTTGGAACACTCCTTATGATCGTATCATCTAACCATAGAGACGCAGCCTTTGTGTCATGTCCACACACAAACCAGACTTGGTTTCCCTCTGGGTAGTCATTCATGTCTTACTTTAATGACCAGTACCCAGTTATCACTTGACCTACACATGTTGTAGAAGATGGAGTTTCTTTGTTTGCAGGGAAAAACTGTTGAAGACACATCAACATGGCACTGAAACCAGCACCTTGCAAAGCACATGTTTAAGCTTAAGCACATGAGGATCTTTCACTGACAGGAAAAAAGTAATCTCCTTGCTGGAATTGCACACAGTCACATATCCTGACTGGACCCAGTAGACCGATTCTGAGCTTAGCCGCATGGACAAGGCAGGGAGGGTCCTGGGTTTCACACCAGCAGTGCCTCTCTCAAACTTGGTTTGAGCTGTGAGATACCAAGAGGCACATGAGCTCAGACACATCCCTACACACAGGATACAGCTGCCAGAGCCAAGCTGGTCCCTCTGCCGTGTACTCAGCTCAGACTGTCTCCATTTAGCACAAGAGAGCTGTGACTCATTGTGCAGTAGAGCCATACCTAGCACAAACAGGATCTCAGGTAAACCATGGGGCATTTGACAATTCAATTCTCATTTTCCTCAAACATTCATACACAGGATGCTGTTCTCATGCTCTACCTTTCCCACTCTGGTTGTATACTAATGCTGGGCACTTCTGTCCTCAAAACAGGTCAGCTCCTCTTCTGAATTCTTAATTTCTGTATGTTTTCTCTGAAAGCAGCAACCACAGCCCTGCACTGTGGCTCCCTGGTACACAGGACCAGAGCACAGGATTAGACAAGCACGACTTCTGTAAGGAAACATCACACATTTCCAGCTTCACAACCCCTTGTAATATTTTCCAAATGCTCCCCACCTTGTTAAGGAAAATGAAAGCTTTAAGTTACTCCAAAGGCATCTCAAGGCCTTTTGGTTTCAACTGAGTCTTATTCACTTTGCAATTCTGTTTTATATTCTGCCAGCCCGCGCGTAATAAAAATCAGGGAGCAATTTCAGTTTTAAATTTCATTTGCCACATGTGATTCCATTTACCAACTAAATCCCAAGCCCCTCTGAGTTCCTTTTGTTCTCTACAGGTTGTTTATTACTCCCCATAGTTTTACACAATCACAGATTTTTAATAAGTTACATATTTCCATCTTTCCCAAGAACACTAACAGAGAAGTCAGGGCTTTTCTGAATATCTTTCCTAATTGCTACAACCTCTATCATATCAACACACTTTTATTAATCTGGAAAAAAAAAAATCATACCACATGTAAACTTGCCATGTCTACCAGTGTAGACACAGATCTTACCATGGATCCTACTCCAGAATCTAGTCTTTTCTAGATGCCTGGTAGTTGGCATCTACTTCTGCTTTACTCCCTTTTCTCTGTGTCCATGCTGCCACAGGGAAATAACTGACCTGGCCTAAGATATACCAAGTTAATGCCTGGCCATTACTGCTGGGCTGCTTATACCCTAGGCCAGCTCTTCTCTAATAGTTTATAAACCAATTCTACAAGGTCCTGCAGAGAGTCTGTATGTCCTGCTTTTCTATTTCAGGTCACAATTCATACAGTCAGAGACAGGTAATCCTATTATCTGATTTGATGATGCCAGTTTTGTTTCACTGTTAACAAATCCCTGCTGCCATTTCAGGACATAATCCTGATCTACTGTAGTATTTGTTATTGCTTTAATAGAACCTGGTTGGAGTAAGAAAAAAGGCTAAGACATTCACACAGATAAACTGAACATCCATAGTTATAAATGCTGAAATTAAATAAACAGACTGAAATACCTACAAGTTTTGGAGGGGACATAAAAGCTTCATACTGCAAGACTTAAATCAACTCTAACGAAAGGGATGAAATTCTTCTCCTGGCCAGATCACAACATAAACATCTACTGTAGTACAGTTTGCCTCTTCTTCAGCAGCTGGTGTTGGTCACTTTTGGAGATAAGCTACTGGAACAGATGGATTGCGTGATCTGGAATGGTAACGACTGTGGCCCATCATGGCTAAAATTCAGATAGGCCACGGATGCAAAAAATCCTGTTTGGATCCTTTTTTGCAGTTATCAATGTAAGCAAATGACTGAGGGCTTCAGCATATGGACATCAGTTTGATTTCTTGTCATAAAAGCAGTCAGGCTAAGTTTTTCCTGTCCACTCAGAAATTATACAAAGCAGGTCATAACAGAAGAAGTACATGCTGCAGCCATGTCCTGGTTGTGACGTGCTTTATACACAGTGCTATCTCATGTGGCCAGAAACAAAGGCACCATGGCCCAGAGTCCCATTTTCTTTACAGAAAGGCCATGAAGAGCTGCAAATCACATTCATGTAAATATATATATCTCTCTATACATATATATATATCCTTTCACTGTCTAACCAAGCTCCTGCCAAATTTAAGGTACAGCCAATCACAATATAAAAACTAATATGGATAGAAAAGCTTGTATTCTAAAAACAGACATGCCAGGATTAAGAAATGGGAATAATTTACCTTCAAATTCTCAAGGATCACCCTTCCTTATTTCCAGGTATTGTAAGAATGTCTTTAGTCCTTCATCTGCTTTAACTGAAGCTTGGCTAAGTGAATGCTGCGCTTTTCAATGGAGATTATTTTGTTAGCACAGGTATTCTTTAGTCTTTACTCCAAAGTTCTCAGTCCTCTATAGAAGAATCCTTCCCATACAGCTTGGGCTGTAGATCCATCTCTTTATAGACAGATCTTTCCTTAAAATAACTACCAAGAAAGAGGTAAATTCTAAGCAAAGCAATTATCACTGCCTTATCTGGTCTTATTTGTCAAACTCAACCTTAGATACAATGTCTGTCATTGATTACAAATGAGTGGAGTTTGTTTCTACTAGGATTTTATATTGTGGTATCTCACTGCAAACATGCTTTTTTGCAATGAAGACAGTGGAGGTAAAATACATCTCACTTTCAATTAGCAGCCTCAGAGCCAGCGATCTATCTTAGGCAGCTATTTTAGGAGGGGACAAATCACCCCCAACAGTGAAGCTCTCTCTCCCCATCTGTTAATGACAAGCCTAGATAACCAATTTAGAAGGCATGCTTGACTTTTAGAAGACTAAAGCTAGGAAAATTAATCCCTTCCTTGGGTTTTGATGTCAGGAATCAGACGAACTAGGCTAGGATAGACATTTTATTTTGCTTTATGGATCCAAATAAATCTTTAAATTTAAATCTGTAAATTTCTTAATTTTACAAAGGAAAATTGGTTTTATCCTGGCAGGTCTGAATGAGACAAAAGTTTACTCTGTCCAGGGCAAAACTGCCACCAAATTGTGCTGCCTCCTCAACTTAAGAATTTTATGACAAAAGTGATTTAATTGTAAAAGCCAAAATTCTCCCATCATTTCCCCCAGGGAGGACCACTCAAATTTTTATCACAGTATTCCTAATTGACAGCCTACCACTTCACAATCATCAACACCTTTGACCAGTCTACCCTGGACAAACTACAACTGTCTGTTCCAAGCTACGGTTAATCACAACACTCTCTAGGTTGATCCCTATGCTGATTCCCCAGGAAAATGAAGCTATTCTACATTTAATTTTTTTTTTTTCCTTCCAAGTTCCTGTTTGAGATACCTTACAGAAAACTGGAAAGACTTAAAACTAACATAAGCAAGAGCTGAGGCTGGGATGTCTGTACCCACAAAATGCATCCTCTGTTCCTCATTGCCAGCAGTAGCTGATGACTAAGCCAGAGTAATAGTTTTTTCTACCAAAGCCTAAAGTCAGGTCTTTGCAGCCTGAGTCATCTCCATCAGTGGATGCTACTATCTCTAAAGCTGTACTGCCATCATCAGTCACTGCAGCGTGGAGAACAATGTCCTAACCCAGCCTGCATGACATTTGTCAGCAGGATCATCTTCTGTTCCAGGCAACCTGTATATTTCTGCACAGAGCCTCACTTCTGAAGAGCAGAGAGGATGAGGAAGGACATGGCACAATACCCACCTGTCTTCTGTACTCCCAAGTGGGGTCATACACCTTCCATCCATTTTCTGGGAAAACTTCTTTGTACTCAAATGCAAAAAGTGGCTGAAAGAAAGAAAATTTACCATTAAGAGCTCTCTCAGAGACCATTTCCAGGATGTTTCATATCTCAAATAATAACTTATGACTGATCCTTCTTTTTTTCCCCACTGCACTACTTTTCTTTTAGGGATTTGTGCAATGATGCTCACTGTAGAAGTAATTAGTGCAACAATGTACTTCCCTCTATACCCCTGACCTTGCTTGTCTACTACCTAGTACTTCATGGAAAAAAGGAGTTTATTGTTAAAGAGAGAAAGATAAGACTACTTGGCCAAGAACACTCATATATTAAGAACTAGATCCTTTCAACCAGTATTTGAAGCAACAATTGCAGGTGCAGAGACAGAGCAGATGAACTGCATTCCAGATGTGGAGCAGTGCAGTCACCATTAGCTGTAAGCCTCTGACAGATATCACCATGCTTTGAATACTTCCCCTCTGTTACAAGGATGTATCAGTAAGTCATCCTCCATGCATGAAGGAATCCAGACCCATGGCAGGAGACTTTTCCTGTTTTCTATACAATCTAAACTCTTACAGAATTAATTCTAAATTTAAAAACCAGCATTTCCCCTCCTCCAACAAAACGTACCCCATGTGAGCATTGTACCAAGTAGAAGGGACTGAACAAAACAGCATACTGCCACTCTGTGTCTTTTGGTAAAAACTGAAGGGGAAATACTTACCAGATTATTTGAAACTGGGAAAGCATATTTCATTAGGTTCTCAAATATGGATCGTCTCGTCCTCCCTTCAGGCTTATGAGCAAACCGCAAGTTTCGAATATCCTAAGAAAAAAAGAGGGAAATCAAACTGCAGATTTCTGAATCACTTCAAAATCCAAAGAAAATCTGAAAGCCAGCATTTAAAAATAGGGTCACATCACGATGCTCTTTCGAGTACTGATTTAATGTCATACTTTGAACACTATTGTACTGCAACTCTGGGTTTGGTTCAGTGGTCTGCAGCCTCTAACAAAGCCAGCCACAACAGCAGAGGAACAGAGGGAGAGCACAGGGACACCTCATCACAGCATCTTGCCTTCATGTCGAAGCTCTCTACCTGCTGAAAGCCTACGGAAGAGCCTCGCTCAGGGAAGGGACAAGCTACCACTGACCAGCAGGACTTTGTGGGACAGATCTAGCTCTTACTGAGCTCTCAGGCTGAGCTGTGCCAGAAGACAGCTGGAAGGGACTGCCTCACAAAGTACCTCCCACAGAGCTAATGCACATAGGGAGCCCAAATCCAGCCAGTTTAGGTGCAAAGCAACTAATGCCATCACCTCTTCAAAGCTTCCCTCTTTCAGAGCACTGGAGAGTTTGACTGAAACTGACAGCTCCTCCGCTTTGCACAGTGGCAGTTTCCACTAAGACCTCCCAAGACCTCCTCTCCCTACCCATCTACAAAATCAAATTCAGAAACTAAATAAAAGCATCTCTAAGATGCCAAGATCTTCCTGCCAAGCCTACAACTCAAACACTTGTAGTAAACAATTAAAAAGCCACCAGCAGGAAATGAGCAACCAAGTTCAAGCATATGAAGATGGTGCAGCAAGTCAGAGAATGAGATAAACAGCTAAAGACTTAGTTGTCTCACAAGACTGACATTAGGTAATTGGTCTCAGACAGAACATTCCAGGATGCATAAGCTGTATCTGTACTACATTATTGCTCCAAACTGCTCTGTATATCCTGAGCCAAGCAGGCTGGTATATAAATATATATATATACACACACACACACATATGTATACAGATACATATACACACACATATATTTACACACACACACATATACATACATGCTGTATAGGGCCAAGATACCTATTGTATAGTTTGTGTCTGGGTTTCTCACCCAGGGAAACAATGTAGTTCATTCCAAACCTGACCATGTGTGCAAATTTGCATATAGGCAAAATAGGTGAGGACTAGGACCAGATAAGAACAGGGAACAAATTATCTTGCCAGCACAAGCACCCCTGCGTTAGCCATGGAGGATCATGACAGCAATTGGATGAGGGAGCAGCTGGGTGATTTGGTATAGAGATGATATCAACTGCTCTTGACCAAGCACACCCACAGCTTGAGAGTCTGCTTAGCCTCCTCCTGCCTCAAAATCACAGCAGCGAGCAGAGCAGTTTGGGACTCATTTTCATTCCTCCATCTGCCCTTATCCAGCAAGTAGCACCCTTTCAGCCTTGAGAGGGCTCTGACAAGAGCTCCAAGCAGCCCAAGACTCAGAATCCAGCTCCCCTGACATGCCCACCAAGGAAAACAGCGGGGCCATGCCTTGGTGAACTGCGGAGGTATGGATCTAGATGATGGTGGCTTTATCTACTTTGTGGGTCAATAGTACATAGACATGAGGAGGTGATCCGTTAATTTTTATTGAAGTTTGCATTTCCAGTGATTCCAGTGCCTCAAGAGGCATCATTCCAGTCAATGAACTTGTGTCAAAGATTGCTTGCAAGGACGGTCACAAGATCAACAGGGTCCCGGTGACTGCTCACCTCTGCGTCACCGAGGAACTGACACGCCCTCATCCCTCCTCACCACAGGAGCCACGGTGGTGACTATTCTTGCAGCCCTCTCCTGACTGCTTGCTTGATTGCCATCTTTCATCCCATCCTGTCGCTATTCTCTTTATTACTTTTTCTTTTTGTAATGGAAGGTGTTCTGGGTGTGTAGCATTTGACCTTGTCTGTGTCTTAATTTCACCCTTGGGATCATATCAAAACCTTCCCCAACATCGGATCGGGACAGGTACTGCCTTGAGAAATGACACAAGAGCCTTGAGGAGGACTGAAGGCTACTTGCCAGTCCCTTACCACAAAGCACAGCAGCAGGTGGACATAAATTAACAATTCAGGGGGAAACGTGCCCCTTTCTTGCTCTTGAGATGCAAGTGAGTGAAAAGCATCCTGTACTCCATGACTGGAGTCTTCCTGGGATAGGCTGGTGGGCAACCCTGAGAACTGCATTAGTAGGATGCAGGCCTAGGTTTCCACTATGAAGAAAAGATACTACCTAGCACAAAGCCTGAATAAAGGTTTGGATCTCATCTTGAATGAGTGGAGCTGGAGAATCCTGAAAATCACTTTTAAAAGTAAATTACTGTGAAGTCACACTGACTGAAATGTTTTGAAGAACTTCCTACAGTACTGTAGAGAAATCTTTTAAAATATATGTTCCCCTTCCCCTATTGTAAAACACGGATAAAAGTTTACCTTGCATACAATCTCCAGCCCGTATGAATTCTCACCACGACTGGACGCACCTCCAATTTTCTCCACTCTGTTGATTACACCTAAAGATGCATCTAGGACAAAAGGAGGGTCCTGTAGACAGTTGAAATTTGTGAGTTTAAAAAGGGGAGGGGGAAAAGTACCCAGCTCCTGCTCCCTTATGCCTGAATTCCCAAACATATAGCTACTATTCATACAGAATTAACTCTCAAAGAACATCTAGGTCTAAAGATTGAATAATCAACAAAAGCAGATGGTTTCAAAAGCTTACCCGTTCCATGCTTTTAAAATACAGTCTATAATTGGTAACGGTAAGGGTTCCTCTGATTGCTCCAGTGAAGGGGCAGATGTAAGTAACATCCTTAGCTTAAAACAAGAAAAAAAAAAGTTGTTAACTTATAGGAGTAAAATTATGATAGCAACGATATCTGGGGGCTCTACTTTTCAGATAATGGAGTGAATACCAGCTTAATCTGGGGTTCTAGCCTAGAGCTAACATGCAAGCTTCAGTTCTGTGGAGAAGGTAAGAGCTTAGGTATAAATTAATCTCCAGGCAAGTACCATCACCTAGAACCTTATATTTGCACAGAACTGATATCCCTACTAAAAAGGCAGCATTCTGCTGCAAACTGTCTGCTCTTACTGAGCAATGCATTGTCAGTAGCTGAGACCATCATGCACAAAAAGAGGAGATGATTGCTGCCTGGATGCATACACATGAAGCTGACAACAATCTGCAAAGGATTGCCAGCAAGCTGGTTTATGCCACCAAGGACAGGAGAAGGCAGGTCTCCTACATGTGGCCTTTAGGATGCTTGGGTTCTTCTGCACACGGTTGCACGCAGGGATGCTCTGGGATGAAGGCCCTCATGCTAAAAGCCAGTGGAGCTACAGTGATTTCCAGCAGCCAGGAATCTGTACAGCACCCAACTGCCAGTGATTTTAAGTCTGAAGTCAGCGATCAAGTTACTCTGCAACAATTCAATTATTTTTGAGCCTGAGTGATGGTGACTCAAAACAGTCCCCTTCTTAAAAAACCTCAAACGTTTCTCACTTGTTCCAGCAAAAGGCAAGAGCTGCTGCTGGTTTTCCACAGCAAACACCTCCTCTAACTGCCTTTCTGTTTTCTATCAATTAAAAATGCCAACATTTAAGTTGTTCCCTCCCACCCTGCTGCTCAGCAGTGACCCATCACATCTTCTGCCACTGAAGCAGTTGGCTGGCTGTGCTGTGGCAATGATTTATGCTGTCACCAACAAGTAATGACACCCCTCAAACACACAGAGATCCTTGCAGAAGGAGACCCACTGTCCAGAGCTGCCAGATCCATGAAAGAACCCTCTGGACCATCTTAATAACCTCAAGCCTTCAAACTCTAGGGGATCCATTTTGCAAGGGCTGTGAGAAGCCAGAAGGACAGATGGCCTCCCAGCCAGGTGACAGCCACCACGCACAAGAGGTGCAAGGCTGTTGGGGTGTCAGGATGGGGACCTGAATTTCTTCTACCTTTATCCCATGAGATTTAGCCTGGAGGGAGGGAGAAAGAGAGACTGCCTTACTCCACAGTCCTGGCAACTCATATAACTAAGTCATCCTCATGTCAGCTCTGCTTCTGCATAGTCTTCACTGACTTTTGAGATCTGGATATGGAGAAGGATCCTTAAAAAATGAGGAGTAGCTAATCCAGAGAAAAATACATAACACAGTTTTGGTTAAAAATAAATAATTTTTTAAAAAATAAATGTACACATGCTAGCAATTTTATTTGTTTATTTATTTGTACATGCGTGCGTTGGAAGGGCAATTAAACACGAAATGCTTCTAGCCAGTTCTAATTAAACCAAGTGTTTAATTATTGGCCTACTATTAATCACTGCTTTTCAAAGACTAGTTGACAGAGGTTTGAAAGCAAACTCATGAAGCACAATAAGGGTGAGGGCAGCCTGCCTGGTTTTTCCACTAAAGTTCCCATTATTCAAAATGTAATTTCAAAATGTTTAAAGAAAAACAAAACAAAATCTACTAACAAGAGGAGTGTGCATTTACATCTGAAAAGGAACAGGATTTCTAGATAAAGAGGAAGGTGCTAGAAAAATGTTTTCCAGGCAAGGAATCCCAGGTATGATCTCAAACGCTGGCCTTGCCATCCTGTAAACCACATCGCCCTTCACATTTGCATTTTATTAGCTTGGTTTCCTACGGAAACAATTTTACTTAATTACACTGCACATGAACACATGTACCTACACACATGGCTTCTCTGACCTTAACCCTACCACAGTTGTATGATTTCAGCAGTCTCTACCTGATAAACAGGGAACTCCAAGGCATTAAGATCCTTCACTGTTTGTGATGCCAGGTATAGAGAGGTTACACTAGTGCTGCTACCAAGGGAAAGTCTAATAAGCTCAGCCTCTGGGAGCTATAAGAAAATCCATGTGGGAGAAAGATACTGGAAACCAGGATTTATTAATTCCCCTGCTTATGGAATTCCTGTCTTTTATAGAGCCAATCTTACCCTAGATTATTGGGTTGGCTGAAATAATTTTTCTTTCCCTCCCTCTAAAATACAAAGATAATTATATTTGCCTTTCTTGACACTTTTAACATGAAATAATTATTGCTGATGAATAATAAAGATTTCCTTTTTGCTACCTTTAACTTCTTGCTGGACCAGGCAGCTGCTTTCTGGCCCCCTCTGAAAGCCACCCAGCCTTATAGACTTATGTGGCTCATCACATCATTTGCTAACAGAAAAAAAATTTAAAACTCTCATCTCTCAAACCATTCCCCAGGAACTCTTCAAAAGACAGTCTTGCTCTCAGAGCTAACTGTGCCTGTGGAGTGAGTTAGATGTCAGACTGCAGCGCGTGGCTGGAGTGTGAGTTCACAGTGCCTAGGAAAGGAGTAGAGAAAACGACTGAGCATTGAGGTGGGATTTTTGTTTGGTTTAGTTGGGGGGGGGGTTGTTGTTGTGTGGGTTTTTTAAAATAGGGTGTTGGGGTTTTTTTAAGACTGAAGTGCAGAGAAGGACCTGGGAGTCCTGGTGGACAACAAGTTAAATATGAGCCAGCAGTGTGCTCTTGTGGCCAGGAAGGCCAATGGTATCCTGGGTTGTATTAGGAAGTGTTGCCAGCAGGTCGAGAGAGGTGATCCTCCCCCTCTACTCAGCCCTGGTGAGGCCCCACCTGGAGTGTTGTGTCCATTTCTGGGCTCCCCAGTAGAGGAAGGACATGGAACTCCTGGAGTGAGTCCAGTGAAGGGCGACTAAGGTGATTAAAGGACTAGAGCATCTTTCATATGAGGAAAGGCTGAGGCAGCTGGGCCTGTTCAGCCTGGAGAAAAGGTGACTCAGAGGGGATCTAATTAATTTTTAAAAGTATCTAAAGGGAGAGTGTCTAGAGGACAGGGCCAGACTCTTCTCATTGGCACCCAACAATAGAACAAGAGGCAACGGGCATAAACTGCAGCATAGGAAGTTCCTCCTGAACATAAGGAAGAACTTTACTGTGAGGGTGACTAAGCACTGGAACAGGCTGCCCAGAGAGGTTGTGGAGTCTCCCTCCCTGGAGATATTAAAAAACCGTCTTGACAAAATCCTGGTTCATGTGCTCTAGGAGTCCCTGCTTGAGCAGGGTGGTTGGACTAGATGACCTTCAGAGGTCCCTTTCAACCTCAGCCATTCTGTGATTTTAAGAATGCAGCAAAATCTTTCACAGAAAATTATTCAAGAGGCTTACTCAAAATTTCAGACTAGAGTGCATCAGCACACCTGATGCATGTCAGAAAGTCTGGATGAAAAACAAAGAAAAAAGACCCATCTCCATATCACACCAAGTTCTCTGCAACTGCACTGTATCCTCTCCTGCAGTTCGTGATAGAAATTCAACACACAATTGTCCTGTGCCAACCCACAGTGTTACCCTGTGGTGAGGACAACTTGGAACAGTTGATCCACATCCCCTCAGGAGACAGCAAATGCAAAGCTGTACAACCTACCTCATGTTGAATTGCTTTGAACTTGCTACATGCTAAGAGGAGACATATAGTTACCTTGGCTCTTGTGATGTGCAATAACTTGATTAATGAAACAACCTGATCATGGTTCTCAAAACATCAGCAATTTACTGTTGTTGGTCAGTGACCACCAAAGTATTTTGCTGTATGGATGTTCTATTCGGTCAGCAAATAATAAGGAAGTTCCTCTTCACATACCCATGTCTTTAATGGTTTCTCCTGGTAGCAAAGGTGGCTCTTCCATTTCAGCCAATTTATTAGTCTCCCTCAGGACCTGGGGAAAAGATAGAGGTAGAAAAATAAATTCATTATGTTTTCATAAACCAAGAAGTTTACACTTACCTGCAACAGGCCAACAATATCAAGAACAACAAATATTCAAAGATCTTGAGGTACTGCCTAGTGTCTCAGCCTCTGAAAGCTCAACACAAAGCATGTGAGAGACCTCGGTGCAGCCCTCGAGCACGTCACTGGGTTGTGCAGAAGTGTTTAAAGCAAGGATGTCTGTGATGGAGAGGCTGTACAAAGCAGCTTGCATGCTTTGGCAGCACACTTCCCAGGTGGCTGCCTTTCATGCTCCAACCTTCTCCTTCCCAGCCCATCATCACAAGTCAAACTCCCTCACAGCTACAATCAAACAGATCAGTTTCTTTCCCAGTCAAAGTTATCAACTATTCCCATGATGCTATCAACTATTAAGGAGAGCAATTTCCAGTTTACATTGAGGAAAGTTCAAAAGGACACCTTGTCACACCACTGTCTTCAATGAGGATCTGATAACTGCAATCTGATCTGATTCAGTAGTAGTGACTTGTTACGAGGGTTCTGTTTTGATAGGCATGTACAGGAGTTGCAGTCTTGAGGTTCTGGGGTATTTTTTTGGCAGCCAAATGACCCCTCCTCCACTTTCCCTTGGGTTAAAGTTATACCACAGGGCATTACTTTTCAAAGATGTGATTGCATTTACACAAGGGTTTGCACAAGAACAGCTGCTACCATGAGCATGGACATTTTAGGAAAGCACAGCTGTAACTATGAAAGCATAACCCAAGGTCTAAACTTATGGTAAGAACTAGGGGAGAAAAGCACATTTAAGTGACCAAGATGAAGGCTAAGTCTGTGTGGCTGAACACAGATGGATTTAATCATATTGCCCATGCCTTGAACTGGCCAAATGACCACAACCACAGCAGCACACCAGCTGCTCAACCTAATAACACAGAGAGAGAGAGAGAGAGCAGGTAAGTTAGTCCAGACTTTGCCTCATGCGGTAGCAACCACAAGATTCTGGGTTTAACGTTGGTGTGCATCCCACCTGGTGGAGATAGACAGAGAAAGCTCATGTCTGCTCACAACTGAATGTCACCCAAAATGCTTTCTTTATCTTAATGTAAAGGAAGAGAAATAATTGTTTTAATTTGATACCAGGAAATCCCTGCAAAGAAAATTCAAAGACATAGCCTAAAGTGGCACTCTAGAACATGACACATTTGTGGTCAGCTTTCATGTAGGATCAAGCCAGAGGGAAGAAAAAAAAAATCTCTAAACTATGCAAAAAAATGAAAACAAAAACCAAAGAAACCCTACACCACAGTAAAAGCTCATTCCAGCATTTTCACACAACAGATTGATGTATAGATGAAAAGATTAGTAAGATCAAAGCCTTCTTGAGAGTAAGATGTAAATTTTTTTTCAAAAAAAAAGCATTCAAAAGACACTTTAAAAAATAAAGTAATAAAAGCAAGCATAGTCCTGACTTCCTAACAGGAACCTCACAACTGCAACCACTTTGGGCAGCCCTTAGCATGGAGGTTGCCAGAGCCTGGGGTCTACAGGACGAGTGAAGGGAGGTCACCATGGGCAGAGCTCACACTGCCAGCACTCAACTTGCAGTAAAGCTTCTCCTCCCTCACATCAGCAATACCAGTAAGAACAGGGTTTTGCTGGTATAACTAGCAGAAGTCTATGCTGAGGACTTCTTGTCAGCACAGCTGTGTTGGCCAATGATCACACATCCCATCAAAGCCCTGACTGATGGCCTCCCTGACAAAGCCTGTGATGTAGACCCGCTCCCAACTCCTGTGTGTCAGCTTTTGCACTTGAGTAACAGCCTTGAAATTAGCAGGATAACATCTGGATTATGCCAAATGAAACAGAGGTTTCTGGATAATTAGTCCGTAAGTGGTGGTCATCTTTGTAGCCTTTCGTCTTGGAAGGACATAAGTAAAAACACACTCTGCATTCGGGACACAAACACAACTTCTTTGAGAAGGTCCATACTCCAAATGGGCAGCAGCTGCTGCTAGGGTCACTTCGGTCAACAGCTGGACTCGCTGCTCAACTGCAGATGTCAGGAGAAGCACGTCCAGCAGTAAACATTTGGAGGACTGGGTTATATATTAAGCCAAAACAAATATGAAGATACATAGAAAGCATTCGGTGTGACAAACAGCTGCCTTAATCAGTAGGTGGGCAGTGCTCAGGTGGGTTTTAAACACTGTACTGCAGGTGGGGGACAGAAGGAGGGAAGAGGCAAGCAGTATGAAAGACAAAGACCTCCATGCCAACACCGTTCTGCTAAAGACGAGGATAATAAGACCTTGAAAGCTTTTCTGGTTTAAAAACTGGCTCTTCTAAGTCTAATAAAATCCATCTGCTCACTCGCACTCCCCGAAATGTGGCATCCCCAGGGTCAAAGGAAAGGATCAGTGATCCATATCCACGCTCACTTCAACACAGAGCAGCAGATGGATGGCCTCCTGGAAGCACAGCACTTCAAGGTCAACAGCTTCTGCCCCCTTGCCTCCCTCCTCCCTAGCCCTTTTTTTTTTTTTCCCTCTTTCTTTTTTTTGGTACAGAGTTGAGGACTAAACTGCCATTTTCCCCATCCCCCAACCGACCTCAACCACACAACCTACCTCAGGTAACACAGCACCGATCACCTTCATGATGTTTTCAAAGTAGGCACAAGCACGTCACCCCTGGATAACAGTCACCCTTCCCAAAAGGCTGAGACAGACATGGTCAGAAAGCCCAGGACACACACTTCTCTGGTGTGCTGGTCTTTGCAGTATCTGCCGAGCTCTAGACCTTAAACAAACCTCCTAGTTGGAATGTGAACACTTGAAACCTGTCCTGGCAGGAACCAAGAAATGAATGGTAGGCATTTCCCTGAAATCCGCCTCCATCAACAGCTCCTTAAAACTGATTCAGGGAAATGCAATCTGCGTGCAGCTGACAGTGCAGGCAGCAGGCGCAGGAGAAGACATCTGGGGCAGCACTAAAGCACAGGAGGTTGCAGGAGGGAGGAAAAGTGGGTGGATAAGGAAAGAGGAGTTTTGGAAACAGATCAGTGGGAAGAATGGGATGGGACAATGCACATGGAGCTCTGGGAGTACACTAACAGCGTAGATGGACCCTTTGCCCTTTATGTGACTAAGGAGATGACACGAAAAGCGCCTCCATCTTACTGCCATCCTCCCCTCCCCACCCCAAATCAAACAATGGTTCATTAAACTGTCAGAAAAATCTTTTTTTGTACACTACCCTATTTTCAAGACTCTAAAAATAACACTCCTGGGCCACATTTAGCCCTTTGCAAATCTTGCAAAACAAAATTAGGAGCTCCAGTGAGGCACAAAAGCAGGTAGGGGAGCCAGGGACACGGCTGCGGCAGCCCAGCCAGTGACGTCTGGCTCCTGATGCATTAACGCGATTGAGGCAGGTACCATCCACATCTGTAACCAAAATGTTCCACCTCTGTGTGCCTCGGTTTTTTAAATTGTTCAGTGGGAACAAAAGCAAAGGGTGCTTTGAGATCTGCAATGAAGGTCACAGAGCTGGGCAGAATCAGCACCACTTAGGAACAGGACAATGTTGACATCAAGACACACACGGGCCGTACTGGTCACAACCACCACTGAGATGGTTTCTGTAAGAAACAAATGCAACCACCAAAAAGTGGTAGACTACTTTGACTTGCCTGTAAGCCAAACAAGGTTTTTGTTATCTTTTCCCCACCAAAATGTTATGCTTTGTAACTGAATCTCCTGGGAAATTAAGAGTTTAGTTACACACCAGAAAAACCTGTATTTCTGTCTTCTTTTACCGAGTAACATAATCTACCCGTTCCACCCATCAGCAGCTCTCCAGGACACTGAGCACAGGACTACCTGAGTACCTAAACACGAGTCCTGCCTCAGCTCTGAGAGGATGTGAGGACTTCATGCCACCACCTACCTTTGTTCTCTGATCAAACAGCGACTTGGCAGAACAAACCCACACTTGCTACATTTAACAACTGCTTCTCTGACTCCAGGATCCCACCTTGTGTTAGCTTCAGCCCACTTACCCATGGCTGACAGTGCAGAGTTCTCTCATGCCCTCCCACCTACAGCACCCAAGGCAGGAAAGCCCTGATGCTGTATTCTTGACACAACCTCCAGACCTCAGCAACAAAACTATTATCTCCTTTGCTTGCATGTATGGGGCCAGGGAAAGTGGTTCAGATCCAGCTAAAAAGGTAAGACTGCGCCCTGCCCCATCCCTTACCTCTTCACTCTGTGATTCAGGACACTGCAGTCCTACCAAGCCTCTCCTACCATGTGTTCACATTGTCTCCTAACACAGCAGCCAGCATGTGCTCCAGCCCCTCTCCTGATTGCTGTCTCTGCACAGCTCATGCACGTAGCTTGTTCTGAGCGGCCATAGCCAGCCCAGGGTGGTACGGAGCTTACATGATGTCCTGGTTTTGCCAGGATAGGGTTAACTTTCTTCTTAGAAGCTAGAAAGCACCGTGTTTTGGTTTCAGTGAGGATTGTTACAAGAAGAAATGTTGATAACATACAAGGACACTGTGCTTGGGTAGTTTGCAAGAATAGAGGACTGGAAAGGGTGGGAGGGGAAGAAAAATGTAGTAGTCAGTAAAACCCAGAACTGACAGTTGGATGTGCCAATAAGATATTCCATATCATATCACGTCATGTTTAGTATATTAACTGGGGCTGACCGGAAAGGGGGGAATTCTCTCAAGAACTGCTCAGGTTCACTTTTCCAGGATTGCAATTTCAGTTTCAGAGTTCCTTTTTGCTCCTCCGGGATCATTATCAGTGGGTGGTGAGCAATTGTACTCTGCATCACTCATAATATATAGTTGTTATCATTATTACTCTTATTATTATTATTTTAATTTTATTTTTATTGTAATTATTAAATTGTTCTTATCTCAACCCACAAGTCTCCTCACCTTTACCCCTCCAATTCTCTCCCCGATTCCCTCCCTGGGTGAGGGGGGAAGGGGGTGGGATGCTGCGAGTGGCTGTGTCGGTGGGATGCTGCGAGTGGCTGTGTCTTGTTTGGCTGCCAGCTCAGTTAAACTATCCCAGTTGCACCATAACTCTAAGTACGGGGTCTCAGAGGTCTGAGCATCGCTGAACACTGCTCCAGAAGGACCCAAGAGGGTGCATGAAACTCTCTATTCAGGGTTTGCTTTTGCCTGTGAACAAAACAACCGATATGTTTTCCTCTGGTATTGCCTGAAAGGCGTTTGCCTGCCAGCAGAGCTGCACAGCCAGCATCACAACACACCCTGCGCTGGCTGAGGCTGAGCCAGGACTGCCTCCTCCCACCCCATCTGCCAGTGCTGCCACCACTCCTGTATTGAGCTCAGTCAAGATGCCTTGATTGTCCGCTTAATGGCTTTGTTAATGGATGTTTTTCCATATCCATTTTGCCAGGACTGGCTTTGGGTGTGACTACACAAGTTGTAAACCCAGGTGAGGGCCGGAAAGCAGCTGGGAATGCCTAGGGACAATAACTTTGTCCCTGGACATCAACATCTGCAGCACAAACCTCCAGATAACAAAGATGCATGAAGAGAGCACCTGAGGTCCCTCCTCGCCATTTTCCAGTTGTTTTCTTCTACTTTCTCCCGAATACTTGAGTCCTGAAACCCACAGGCAAAGAAAGGTCAGCTTTCTTGGCTTCATGCAACTTCAGGAGAGACTACAGGTTTGTGTTACCCAGTTGCTGGCTAACAGTTTTCCCAAGTCAGCATAGATTCTTCCATCCTGAATCACAATCAAAATGAACAAAAAGAACCTTTATTTAGTTTAGACAAAATTAAAATGTATCCCTTTTTGTGATTCCTCCCCCCCTCCCCGAGTTAATCTCTCCTTGGTAACCTCCTACACACTCCATTTTGCAAATTTGGGACAGATTTGTTACCCATAAAGCCACGGCACTGGTGCAACATCTCCAGTCCAACACCATGACCACCTTGCTCGTGCATTACTCCTTACCCCAAAACCACGTCTGCCCCAGCTACTGAAAAGACAAGCTCTCCAGGCTCGGAGCTGCTTTTGTTCCAGCTACAGACAGTCCTGTTCTGCGTCTCCTACAGCAGGAAGCTGGTCTCTTAAGTGATCCCTTGACATAAACATATATAACCTGTCTGTACAGACAAACATTATACACACACACACACAAAATCCCTCTGCATCTGCAGCCCCTGAACCCACGGGTTTGGCACGTCTACCTCATAAGCATGCACTGGACATCAGCAACAAGGGGGATATACACTGTGGGGACACTGTGCATGTTGTACCTGTGTGTGTGCAAGAATATACACACTGAATTAGCAGATTTTAAGAATATGTAGCTTTTCAAATTATGGGTGAAATATGGATTTGAAATTCAACAGCCAAGTGACAGGTTTTAGCTCCTTCAGGAAAATACTTGTCTGATACTTCACATTTTAATGGACTACCTGGGAATATTCTGCTTGTACTTAAGGTATCTAAACTTTCCTCCCCATCTTGTTTTTCAAATGTCTTTCTCTCAAGGACTGGCACATGATTAAATGCCCTCCTGAATCAGCACTCTTGCCACTCTGCAGGCACGGTAGTCAGTAAACTGCAGGAATATTCATTTCATCTAAAACTGGAGATCTACATCTGAGCTACAGTCACTGGAAAGCAGGAGACCCAGGAGATTCACCTGTAGGATGAGTGCCTTTCTTCCCACCGAAGGCTAAGAACTAGGGTAAGTAACTCCAGTGCAGATTTGGAAGGGCTAATCCCATCTCTGGTGCTTCACCGTGGCCAGCATAGCAATGCTCAGTCTCCTGGACATCCCAATACACCTGAGTAGTCACAACCTGTACTCTGCAGAGAAGTTCCCTTTGCAAAGGGCATCCAGTTCTGGGGCCCTCACCATGAGAAGGACATCAACCTACTGGACTGAATCCAGAGGAGGCCACCAGGATGATCCAAGAGCTGGAGCACCTCTCCTATGAGGACAGGCTGAAAGAGTTGGGGCTGTTCAGCCTGGAGAAGAGAAGGCTCCAGGGAGATCTTATAGTGGCCTCCCAGTACCTGAAGGGGCTACAGGAAGGTGGGGAGGGACTTTTTACAAGGGCAGGGAGTGACAGAACAAGGGGAAATGGCTTTAAACTGAAAGAGGGTAGGTTTAGATTAGACATTAGGAAGAAGTTCTTCACTGTGAAGGTGGTCAGACACTGGAACAGGTTGCCCAGAGAAGCTGTGGCTGCCCCCTCCCTGGAAGTGTTCAAGGCCAGGTTGGATGAGGCTTTGAGCAACCTGATCTAGTGGAAGGTGTCCCTGCTGATGGCAGGGGGATTGGAACTAGATGATCTTTAAGGTCCCTTCCAACCCAAACCATTTTGTGATTCTATGACTCTAAGTCCTAAGTTACTCTGTGTAGAGTGGCAGCAGGAGATGAGCCAGGTCAGATCAAAAAAATTGCATTAACTTCATTAAAACAGGCATGACTCCAAAGCTTCTAGGACAGGTCTTATTATCTGAGTCACCAGAGACAGCTTTTGGGTCAGAGCTGTCACCTTTTTGCTGTCTCAGAGAACAACATGAGGGAGGTCAGCCTTTCTGCAAAAGCTTAGCCATAGGATTATTTTTACGTACTTGATTTTTTAAAATTTATTTTATTTGTAAATCAAGAGCACAACATGTACACTTACATAAGCAACGTTTTTCTCCTTTCAAATGCATCAGACCATGTTCACCTATTCCTTCCCCCAAACTGCCCTCTCACTCCACCCCTTTCTTCTTTCATGGCTGTTGCCATAGAAGTCAATCAAGCAAGGACAGTGCCACTATGGCAGGGGTATCAAGATTTATCACTACCCCAGTGATGGTGTAAAAACCTCTGAAACAAAACAGATACAGAAGCTCTTTCCATTCACCTCAGGAAAAAACAAACCATGAAGGTCTACTTCTGTACAGCTGATGTTGACAGAAGCTGCAGAACTGACATTAATTTGTGGAAAATCAAGACCTGTATGCTTATTTAGGATAATTTTTCAAAAGTGCATTGGTTTCTTCTCCAAAAAACGTTTCTTACAACAGGAAAAAGGCACATTTTTCTAGCATTTTGCTGCTAAGATGATTCTGTCTTCTCAATGCTCAATTAGAAAAAAACCCCAGACTAAACAAAACGGGAAACAGTAGTCATGCTTACTGACAAATCCTCCTGTAGACTGCAAACACTGTACTGCTTTGGAGAGATTTGTCAGCCGTCCTTTATGGCTATTTCAAGTGTACTCTGAGAAGATTTATGTGCTATGTATCCTACTGGAAATGCAATAAAACATAAATTGAGCAATTAAATGGACTTTGTTGATTATTTTTGAATCATTAGGAATGCCACAGGAGAATGACTACGGGAAATAACAGCAGTATCTCTGCATGACTGAGGTACAAGGTCTTTTCTAAGGATTAAGACCAGATAGGTTGAAAAACCATGTTAGAGACATTCAGATCAGCAAGATATAAAGCATTTCCTCGAAATTAATATCTTATTCTTTTGGGATATTAGCAGTTCAAAGGGGAAAGACAAAACACCATAGACATGTGGATCATTTTAGAATAGTATACAAATTGAAATACACTATCCAAAGACCACATCAAGCCCATTCAGCTCCTGAGAAAGCCCTCAGCCAAAGAAGGTCTCATAGCTTGTTTAAAAAACAACACAAGAGGCATTTAAGTTATCAACAAAATGTTCTGATAACAGACCACCTATTACACTGCTCTAAAGACAATAATCACGTGCAGTGTGCACTGCAGCTGCCTTTCCTGACACAACTGAAACAACAAATCACAAACTGTGATCTCCACCTACCATATATATTTTGAGAAAGTATAAAAAGGCTTGAGAAATCACTTACCACTCTCTTGAAAATCTTTAAAAAGAAGTTGAAGATTAGTGTATTTAAACAAAACCAACACAGTCACCAGGGTAATATAAAGGGACTCCTCTGCAGGAGGAAGTAGCCACCACACAGTGTTTCTCTGGGACTTTCTGCTTTGTTTCTTCCACCATGTACTTCTCCACTCAGACTTGAGTGCCCAGTGATGAAGAACAGCCTCTCTGAGCTGGTGAATCTCCTGGGCCCTTGCTGCACAAGTACAAGGCAAGGCTTAGAAGCTCAAAGGAACACATTGTTGAGGGTCACTCGTTCAACCACGGCTGGCTTGTCTCTTCAAGTTTGTGTGGCTTGGTGAGACAATTCTCTCATTAGGCTCCAATAGAATTGACTCCACACAGCAACGCTCCCTGGCACAGAAGGTTGTAGACATTATCTATTCAGACAAGTCCAACATTTTTTTAATACAGAACCTTCTTCAGTGCCAAGGGTTCCACATATGTCTCAAATGACAACGGTTCTGTTCTCCACTGGCTGCTCAGAAACTCTGGGCAGCATATTAGCCTGACTATCCTTTCTTTATTTTTACTGTATTTTGTTTAGCAAACAACTTATATGGGGAAAATGAATTAAAATTTTCAAGGAAAGCATTAAGCTAATTAGGTGAAGTTTAAGTAGTAGCAGTAGTAAGTAAGTAGTAGTAGTTCAGTCTTAAATAGCAGAAAAACACTCTGACCAAAGAGAGTTATAAATTCCACCAACTAAACAAGCCACATAAATTTCACTTTGGAGTTTAGTGATATATAAGATAGGGATTCAAGATACAAGTAATTATATATTTACAAGGAGTAAACAATCACACAGAGGGGAACAAAAATGTTTCATTCAGTGCAAAAACACCTACAGAAAATCAAATCTTCGCAGGTACTGCATGCAGTCACAAATCCGTGTGCTCCTTTTAAATACCATGCTTGTTCATTCCTGCCTGATCTGTGCTTCAATCTAGAAACTATAACTATAGGGGGGACGGGGAGAAGGAGAGGGGGGAAAAAAGCCACCTCTTACCCAGTTTTAGTCAGCAAAAGGAGAATTCTTGCACTTTGTAGCTAGGAGAAATACGGCAGTCGATTAGGAAGAGCTGAAAATATTTTTGAGGAACACATGAGGGCCATTTGCTTATTCTTCTTAGTCTTCCATTCCTAATAGATGGCAATCATAAACACTTCCAGAGATTTCTTTCACTGTGCATTACTTCATATTCAAACATTCAGGTACCTCTCTCTACATAAGAAAAATTAGCAATGCTTGCTGTCTTTGCTCTCTTCTAACTAGATGAGCACTTAGGGGAGTATTATTTCCATGTAAAGGAGACAGAAAACTGACTGCATCTGGCTTTTTCCCCTGTCTAATTTGCATGAAATCAATACTTTGCAACTCAGAGGTTGGCTACTCTGTTCTTTTTCCTTGAAAGGGGGAGGTGCAGAAAAAGACTTTAGTGGGGAGAGGTACAGGGAGGGGACCAAGATTTTCTATCTTTTAGGACTTAAAAAGATTGCAATTCTCATGAAATAAATAACATTTACAGTCATGGAAACTGTAGTCCTAGAAAAACATGGCAATGCAAGGGCTAAGTTCCAGTCGCTCACAGGGCTGTCCTGGAATGACCACACTTATGAACAAGGGCATCATTCATTTCCAGAACCAGCCCTTTGTGCCTTTGTTCATCAACAGCTTAATGTTCTAAAGAAGAAAGGAAGCCCGTTTCCCAGAGACAAACATGCAACTCGTATGTTCAAAATCAGAATTTTGAGATAGTAAGTATATTTTTTTCCCATAAGACCTTCCAGCTTCTCCTCTGCTGCTCTTTAAGTCCCTCTACTTGATACCTTTAATAATGTAAAGCATTGCCCGTTCTTGGATTTAGCCCCAGTTTCATCCCTGTGTGTGAAGGGATCTGTGGAAAAGCTACATGCAGATCAGGTAAGGACTACTTCTGCCTATGCAGAATGGTTTGGGTTGGGAAGGGATTATTAAAGGTCATCTAGTCCAGCCTCCTGTACACTCATAAAAATGTGAGGTGCACCTCCATGTGAGAACCTAACTGAGCCCAAAGCGATGACACAGAGAAACACATATGGTCAAGTCTTCACACAGTGACAGTAAAAAGATGAACTGTTTATTTAATTTCACTGCTGTATCACCAGTTCACATCTAGCCACGCCTGTTGTGACCACAGGTCAATTATCTTCACCATCTGGTGGCTTGTGCATTGTGGTCTGTAATTTAATAGCAGTCACAGTCCAGTGCACTGGAAGGAAAGCTCACACCACAGAAGACATCTTTGCATTTGCTATGAACTAGTCTTCTTACAGACAGCCCCATGCAAAGAGTCAAGGGCCAGTCCAAAGCAGGAATACTTATCCCTGTGTATCATCAAGCGAGGGATGGAGCCGACTGGCAGGGCAGAGAGTCTTCAACTACCCTGGAGGTGCTTAGGTAGAATTTATTTCATGATTTAGTGCTTCCAAGATAGCATCATTCACTAACTGAAAAGTCTCTTAAAAATAAAACTAAAAAACATTGCTTAAATGAGTACTTAAAGTTTACAAAGTTATGCTGCTCTCTAAACCCAGCTCTTGTCGAACATGTGTTACACATAACCGAAGCCTGACACACTTCCTGCGCTGGCAGGGACAGAGCCGTGGAAAAGCTCGCTGAGGCTGGTTTCAGTGATTTACAGCAAAGGGTGGGGGGACAGGGGGGAAATCACATCTTTCTTCAATATGTTTTTCTACTAACAATATACATGTTCTACATAAAACTAGTCTAAGCCACTTTGCACTAAAGCTAGAATAAAGTAACACAAAGGTGGCAAAGTCAGTGACTGGCATTACTGTTAATCCTGCCCAACATCACCTGAGGGACGGGATTTACCTCAATTGTAGAGGTCAACATCTGGAGAAACTACCCTGAACTCTCTTTATAGTCAGAAGAGAAACACAGCAGGTTTTCAAATGAGACAAAACTGCACCATACTGGAGCACAGCTAAAGCTGGGATCCACTCTGAGAAATCAGTTGCTGACCTTCAAATAAAGTTCACAACATCCTGCAGCAAGGACTCCTCCAGCTGAGATACATGATGTTCTCACCTAGCATGGGCATTTCCTTAAAGCTGAGATAAATCCGATCATAAATGACCTATTTCTTCCCACTGACTACAAAGGAATTGTGGTTGCTAGCTTGAATACAGGCTTGCTCAAACAGATTTCATCCAGGAAAACTAAGGAGACAGCGATGGAATCCATTTACTGTCTTGGAAGGAGAAGACTCTTTCATTCACCTCTTGTCATGCACTAGTTATGTATCTTACAAAATAAACCACACAGGCTTGTCTACAGTCACCAACCATGCACACAATGGATAACAAATTAAGGTTACACAAACAACTCTGTTTCTTCCCTTTTCTAATCTTCCGGTACTGGGCATGCTATGATGATGTTCTTGCATCTCATGTATAAACCCACTGCAAATCCACCAATTCCTTGTATACTGACAGAGAAAATTACTCTGGTAGGAGCAAACCATCGTGGAGGATGGGACACATGCTTGTACAATATTTTGCTGGACCTCAGAGGAATATCAGGAATTGTAGATCTTAATGTTGTCCTCAAAGGGGAGAATGGTTTAGTGATCACAAACAGTAACACCAAGAACAACGATTTGAACCACTTTTCTGAAGGCTGCACAACTCAGCAGGTGAGACACGGGTCTGCTGTACTGGTTTTCTCTGTCTACAGAACGGAATAGAAGCAAGAAGCAACATAGTAAAGCCAAAACATGAGTTTCCATCCTCTGGCTCAGGCTTTTGCTGTATATAATCCAAAACCAAACACAATGGACCTTAACAAATTTTCAGGCAAAGGTACTGCTCTTAAGAGAAGCAGCAGCAGGCTCCCCTGGCTGTATTCACTGCTTCCCAACTGCAGATGGAGAGGATACAACCCTTTTATGACAGCTACTCCAAAGCTTTGAACGCAGTAAACTTCAGGCATTATCCTGTAATTCAATAGCTAACTCCAAATGGAAGTCCCTACTGATAAAAGCCAGGGTACTAGAAGAAGACTTGAGAGAAGTACTATAAAATGCACAGACATATCTGCCCAGAGGTACAGGAGAAAATACCACCTACAGGATTTAGGAGCAAGAGTCTCACTGTACTTTAATAACCACCAAGTTCCCAGATCTGTAAGAGATAATTAGGCAACTCAGTCCCTTTGGCAATGTTGGCTCTAAGGTGTTTTTAAAATCTCATCCCAAATTACAAAGTATCTACGAATTTCAGCTAATTTTTACTTCCAGCTACTTCTATTCAATTCTATTCTTGCCTGATCTACAACTTGGGTTAAAACATATGGCAGTGTATTTGCCAAAAATTACCTCAAAAAGTGCATTCCCTAAATCAATTCTAAACAGCTTCAGATTTGAGATCAGGAAGGGGGTGGAGGAGAGAGCCTAATAGTGCTTTGTTGTTTTTCTGTTGGGGTTTGGGTTTTTTTTCTTGAAGGCTAACTTCTTTCATGAAGCTAACTGAAGCAGCCAAAAGTTATTTAGAGTTAGTTTATGAAGTGAAAATTCTATAAATTGTAGTAGAAAGGTAATTTAATCTTAGTTCCAGATTTTGAAATGCTCAATATACATTAAAAAAAAAAAAAAATCCCTTCATAAAGGTTATTATTAAACACCTTGGGGAAAGATTTAGGAAAAATACTGCACATGGATTCAGTAGGAATCCCCAGTGGTTGTCTCATTTACCTCATTACACACATGCACGCACACACAGAGTGTTAATTGCACTGCAAAAGAAAACTGCAGGCACAGACTGCACAAAATGATGTGGGTCCTTCCTCTGGTTCCCTCCTCCTGATGGACGCCTACTATTCTTCTAAAAATTCCCCACAGAAAAAGAGAGTGCTAATTGTAGCTATCACAAAGTGTTTTTCCATCGTCACAGAAATTTAATTCCTAAATTTGAATTGATGCACACGCAGAGGTAAAGACCAAGTAGAGGTAGGAGTGATGATGGATCCACGTAACAATTCATCCTAGCAGGGAAAATTTACATCAAGAACATAATCCCATTATTGGCAGATCCACTTCAAAATCTTTAAAAGCTTATTTTCAGCCTCTTAAAGCCAACTGATGCAATACCTTCCTGCGAGAACACCCTGTAGCCCAGGCACTCGTCTCCCATACCACAGTTACCACAAAATGCATTAGTTCCCACTTCAGGGCTTATTCTCTTACATTTCTCCAGGAACAATGAGGGACTTCTTTCTGTCCTCAGAAGTAATAAGGTGCTTAGCTCAAACCTCAGTACCTGTTAAGACTTGGGAGTTCATGCTGCCTTGTGCCAATCAAAGCTGCGCAAGAGGCTCAGGCGTGTAAGGAAAGGGCTAGAACAGAGAACATGCTCATGCCACTGTATCGGTTAATGGTATGACCTCATCCGCAATATCAAAGGCGAGGCCACATCTCAGAAAGATCAAAGAAAATAGTAAGAGCAATCAGGACCTCGAAAAATCTCTCACAGAACTGACTTTAAAAAAGCAAACCAACTTGCAGAACTGTCAGATGACAGAGATGTTAATTTGGAGAAAACTGGACAAAGAATGATAAGCTCAGAGGGAGGACGTCTGTTCACCTTGACTCAAGACCTGAAAGAAAGTGGTGTTAGCCGATTACCACCCATCATAAATCTGCCATTTAGGAGCTAGAACTAGGCTCCAGGAGCAAGCCTAGGGAGCAACCAGTAATGCACTAGCACTGACAGCATTTGATTTGAGGACAGCTTATGGGACTGCAGTTGCACTGGCAAGACCAACACAAGAGGTTGTCCACGGGTAGAGGACAGATCTTCATCCCACCTCCCAGGCTTGTTCTCCAGCATCAAACGCTCTCAGGAAAGAAGAGAGAAATGGTTAATGCATTCATTCCTCTAGAGACAACTGCACTGCAGCAACTCATACCACCTCTGCAACAGCAAGCTTTAGTAGGACAATAGGAATGCATTTTCTCGAGGTCTGCTTACCACTGACAAGCAGTCACTCAAGCGTAAAGGGAAGAACCAGGCTTATGCCTACACACAACTGCACTGCAGCCACTCATACCACCTCTGCAACAGCAAGCTTTAGGTGAAGCACCTGTAAATTTCAGGTTTACACTGAATTCAGGCCCCACAGAGCTGATGCAGGTTAAGAGCAAGAAGCATTTTGCCAGCAGAGGGACGTGCTCACACTTGGCCTGCAGTGCCTTTATTCTAAGTAAGTAATCCTCTGCTTTACCATTGCTCCTTAAACACTATTCTAAAATAAAAGGGGAGCAACATTTGTTCCAACCATGGCAGAACTTTCATTTGCTTAGAAACAGACAAACAAAACAAAAAACAATAAACAAAGGAGGAGGGCAGGCTGTGAAGAAATCCCTCTGCCACTTACAGG
>NW_010308809.1:45968-69750 GCF_000700745.2 Antrostomus carolinensis
GGTTATGGGTTTCCAGCCATCTCCAGTAAACACTACATGTGCATCTTCTGCCCAAAAAATCTGTCATGCAGCTAAGGGAACGTTCCTCTGCAGACACTGGTTTTGATTGCTAGTGTGTACAGAGGCCCTGTTGGATGAGGAACCAGACAAGCCCTAAAGGTAATGCCCAAGTGTCACAAAAACCAAAAAGGCAGTGGAATTGTGCATCCAAACTGGAAAAAGAAACCCACTTATCCAAACTTCAGTAAAAAAATATAAATAAATAAAATAAGTTTGTGTGAATATTCTTTTATAATATTATACAATTACAGCTGTAGCAGAATTTGCAATCTTATGGATATTCACATCAATGAATCACAGCTTCAGCCTAAAAACTGTGTTTTCTGTATGTTGGAGTAACTGAACACCCCAGCTTCACACGGGAAAAGCTTCAGACATATTACAAACTTCTTTACCCAGACATGTTCTGAATATTACTTTTTGCATTCATAGGTAAAAGGCGTAAACTAATAATAGAATACACATGAACTACTGATTAATTTCCATATTTTACCTTAAGATTGGCTAATAACCTGCCTTTAGAAAGAAACATCCATGTTCTTGCCATTTATGAATAGGTGGCCTTTCTGTTATTAATTATGGACTACTGAGACAACATTCATGGGACAAAAAAATTACCATGGCTGTCAAAGGAATTAGTTCTGCATTTAAAATTGCATTTTTATGCAATTTTACTGTGTTTAGATTTTACAAAGATGCTCAACCACAGCTGAGAAATGCTAAAAGTCATTACTAGGATGTACCAATATTAACAGTTTTATACTCAGAGATTTTTTTTTTAAGCAAAGGTGTATCAGCAAACCCCTTGATTTCATAAGAGGAACGTACAAATACTTTCAAAACTCCTGTGAAACTGAACTAGAATGTTTAATTTATAGTTAACTAATCCAATAACAGACTTAAAAGAGCCTTGTTTGGACCTTTTTATGTCAGAGCAATTTATTGTGACAGAAGATTATTTTCATGAGCTTGAAGATAGCAATCTTCCTCTGAAATAAGATACTTCCAAGGACTCAGTGTTTACAAATAAGCGGGAGTTCTCAAGAGAGGACATCTCATATATACACACAACAGAAAAAAAAAAAGGATATACAGCTGGCAGGTTGAGGATTTCACTTGCTTAAAGCACCTACAGGAAAATGGATTTCCTTTGAAAATTCATCTCCAAGTGTGGGTTGCAGAGTCAGCTTTTTGAAGATTAAACAACTTTATAAATAAGAAAATAATATAGTAGAGATTAAACTTTAATTTCACCTGTTTTGACTTTGAGGTCTCTCATGCTTTGGCTACATAAAATTTGGCATCAACCTGAAAGCTGACATGACTTTACCATATCCAAACTCACAGGAGCTAGAGACGTCCTCTAAAGGAGGCCACGATATATATTTCTTTTTCTTTTTCAAGACCATACATACATACCCTTAAATCCGGAGAGAAGTTGTCTGCTGAGATGGAGACCGAGTCAGACGATATAGCAGAAGCAGATTTGGTGTGAGCAGAATGGTCCGAGTGTGAAGTGGAAGCACTATAAAGAGAAACACCACAGCATATCAAAACCACGCTCGAGACTGCTCAAAAGCCAACGAGCACAGCCACTCGCTTACAGCCGCATCAGGCATTTTTCACTATTTCCCCCCTTTCCGTGTTCAGATATTCACCTCAGCAGTGGTTTAAGAGAACCTGCTTTACTCCCTGTTGTCATGGATTACCAAAGCACACGTAATTCATTACCAAATTTCAGCTCAGAATGAGCCAGCGTTATCACGATCACACACTTGATCAAACCCTAAATCACAGAAGGGAAGGGCCTCCATTTCTGGCTTTCAGATGGGAGATATTAGTGCGCTGCAAGGGGCTGAAAACAGACAGGATCCTGAACACACGCCAGCACAACTCCAACCACAGCTTTACAACGGTGGAAGAAACTCAGAATAAAAGCTCTTTCCATCACACATAACTTTCCTCCTTCTGGTATAAGTACAACCCTCAGGACAATTAAAAAGACTCTCTGCATACCTCTCTGGTGCTATGAAGTATGATTTGTGAAACAGCAAAGCAAAACAGTTATTTTCATTTTCTATACTGTTTTTCTAGTACAGTTGTAAGCAATTAAAATGATCTTATTTTATAGCATTTTTGTGCTGTGACCACAATTGCTTAAAATTAGCATTTGATAATAATGCTCTTAAAACCCAAGATGAAAGTCCCACCGTGGTACAACGTTACTCCCTGAAGCCACAGTACAGCCCCGAATGCTGCCTACACCAATTAATTCCCACACTCTTACTGACCCCGGAAAGGTCTGACCTAGGTGTAAAACACTTCTAAGGATCAGCTATCAGGCTTGCAAGCCCAGCCTTGGCCAGAGCAGAATACCAGCAGGAGTATGACCATTATTACTTCTATTAATTAGACATGTGACAACCTAGAGACAGCTACATCTGAGCTTCCAAAGAGCATGGAGACCTGTTAATTAATTATCTGAAAATTGTTTTGTTGCTGGTAAACAGCCACCAAAAGGCCAAAATGTTCCATTTTTATTTCTATTCTTCAGAATTTGGCAAAGTATTGCACAGGCAGTGTTAAGAACATGAAAGACTACAGCAAAATTGTGCTTTGCTGGGAATTACTCCTTTCTCTCCGAGGATTAAAGAGTATTGGCAACTCTTTCACCCTACAAAGTATAAACATGGAAATAGAACCTTTGGGAACAGTAAAAAATTATTTAAAATAAGTGATGCTGGTATGCCAATCAAATAGCACAACTCCACTGAATGCACTTGTTGTACATGGTTCAACAGCTAATCACTCAGCTTTCCAACCTGCTCAGCTCCTGCGGTGTTGCCAGGTAAACTCACGTAATTTCAGATGTACAGTGGCACTGGTGCACACAACGCTCCTCATGCTGCAGCGGCGCCAGTCTCCGTGCCAGGCAGAGAAAAAAATCTTACACGAAAATAACCAGAACTGAATCTGCAAAGCCTCCTGTTCTTACGGACCAAAGGACCTCTCACATACATGGAACTTGTGTACAGTTTCGCATTACAACAAAATTGATATGAAGTGTACGCTGCTGCTGAATGGGCTGCTCGTGTTCCCCTCTCTTCCTCCTCCTCCTCCTCCTCTCAACCTGGGCTGCACACCGCTGCCACCTCCCCTGCGCTGGACAAGCATCACGGGATGCACAGTTCAATCTGCTGATCTGCCAGGGCAGTTAACTATTAATAAACATGAAAAGAGTCTTCTGTTGGATAACAGGGCTTATTGGATTCATTACATGGCTGTATAAATCATCAGATACAGCACATGGAGTGGGAGGGAATTTGTATCTGGAGATGATGAGGAAGGCTGAGAGCACTTCTGTGCACAGCAGCCTGCAGGCATGCTAAATTAGGCTTAGCACTAAACCACATTTTTACATTACTTCACTTAAACAAAGCTCAGACTCCTGGATGCCTTTCCCTGAAACTCCTTTCAGCCTGGTTTCTGCATGATTAGCCTTCATCTTCCAAGCGTTCACTCTCATGTTTGCAACTGTTTAATTAATTTGATTTTTAAAAGCATGTTTAAAAAAAAAATTTTAAAAAATCACAATTTAATCATTCCACAAAGCAGCACCAGTTTACTGTACAGCAATCCAGGAGATGGTACTTAAAGTTATCAGCAAAGAGCAAGCAGATACTGCAGATGCCTTTACTACTGGGTGACAACTCTGACCCTGTCCCTGGGTCCCCTGGTGCCTTCCCCGGTGCCGGCTCCAGCCGGGGGAGCCAGAGGCTCAGCAGAAGCCTCCAGAAGCCTCTGGAAGCCTCTAGCTTCCTCCCCTTTCAGGGCCCAGAGTTTTGTGTATTTAAATGTATTTTACAGGTCAGCAACTCAGCAGCATTTACACATCATTGAGCACAGGTGTAAATAAACAAGCAAGGGGCACACTAGCAGCTAACCTGGCCCATGTGCCCCACGCAGGACACCGTGCTCGCTGAGCGACCATCCCTAAATCACTGAGCACAGTAACCTACACATAGAAACATTTGCATCAAGAATTTCACATCCTTTAGTCACAGAAAAGAGAGCTGGAAAGGCTGGGAAGGTTTAATGCAGTGTACTAGTCTCTCTGCCCCCAAGCCAGGACAAGCTACACCCAAACAACTTCCAAAACCAGTCTGTTGAACCTGCTCTTAACAGCTCCCAGAGAGGGACAGTGCTAACAAAAGGATCTAAATTTCACCAGTTTTTCTGCTTACACAACTTGTCTGCCCTGGTACATTCCCAGTGCCTACCTAATACACAAGCAGCAATCATCTCATCATTGTAGACCAAAGATTTTTATGAATTGTTAATTAATTTCACTTCGGCAGGCTGAGGGGCAAAGTGCTTCATGCAGGGCTAAAAAAAAAAAAGAGGAGAACCATAATCCACAGCATGTCTGAGCTGCGAAAGTGTTTTGTGGTTGTTGATCACGCTTGGTTTCAAGTGGGTTTTAAGGAAGGAAAGCATTTGCATTTTAGAAGTGGATTTTCAAGAGCTCCCCACATAAGTGTCCCTCTGCTCCCACAGAAGCCACCGGTGAAATCTCCCTCCAGCAACAGCCACGCGAGCTTTTGGGAAGCGCTGCCTGGGCACACAGCAAACCCCACCGCTTGGGTTACACAGCTCTGCACAGTACACACAGGCTGCATCTGTCTGGCTCGCTGCCTGTCTTCTCCTCATCCATCATTTATAGGGAGCCGAGACGGAACGAAGGAGCAGACAACCGAAACGCCGCTGGCTTGCGGCTCCCTCCTCTTATCGTCGTCAGGCAGTTGCGTGGCTCCGGCTCCGCCACTTTGCAAACTAATTAAACTGATGTCCCTGCATGCACATGAGAAGTTTATTAGCTTCAGTGGTTCAGTTAATCTCGAGCTCTCCTCTGCTGCCAATGCAAAAAGAAAGATCCTCAAACCACGCAGTTTCATTTGCCTTTGGGTGGGGGAAGGGGGAGAGAGCCCTGGGGCTGACACACAAACTCAGAGCGAGGAGAGCAGAGCTCCCTCCACACTTTGCCACCAGCCCTTCTGCATTGTCTTGGGCAAATCATTTACTGCTGCTCCTGTCATGGCTCCTGCACATTTTCCCAGCTTCTGCCAATGTCAAGTTAAAGCTGCTTCCTACAGTACTTTTGGCAGCAGGACAGGGTACTTCTGGTGTCATTCTAAAATGCTGAGGACCCCACCGAGGATGCTCTGTTCTCGCAGGGACACATCCCCAACACCTGTGTTCCACCAGTAAGACAACACAGAGCAAACCTGAGTGATGGCAAGGGCACAACAGTCAGACATAACTGCTGGGGTTGGGGGCACGTGACAAACACTTGAGAACACAGATAGGCTTGGCCAGATTACAGCAAGGGTTAAAAATCACTGGAGCTGTGCCAGTCACTGCTAGCTGAAGGTCTGGTTCAATACAACTTAATAAACACACAAAATAATGATATTAACTCTGAACCTCACTAAGGTTCTAGGAAACGGCATATACTCAGGTTCAGAAAATACTCTGAGCTCTTCCTACAGGAAAAAAAGTGAGTGCAGATGTTCCCGTGAGGAACCTGTGAAGACCAAGGAACTCCTGGAGCACTTCTCTTGCCACACTTCAGGCCCAGGCAGGCCCATCCCACTCCTGGATGTCGGTGGTGAGTGCCAAAAGAGTTCCAACAGTTCAAAAACACCTCCAGGGAAAGCACCTTACCCTGTGACTGCCATCTCCTTCCTCCCGCCCTCCCCATGCAGAAGTGGGAAACAGGTTTAGGATGCAATTAACACAGATGTATGTCTTTCACCTTAGTAATTATTTTTATTATTTAAATGTATTTCTTATGGCCAGATTTTGAATGATAAATGAGTCCAAATGAGGGCTGTCATCACAATGGTCTTGTACAGAATCTGCACACAGTATTAACCCCTTGGCTATATGGAATACACATATGCAAGAGAACTACAATGGAAACCAACCATGATGACTCAACTCCTAATAAAGGGTTCATTGTTGTTATTAGAACTATTCCAAAACATGCCAGATGATTTTTAAATATAATTCAGACTCAGACAGATGCCCTCTGGTGATTCTTGTTCAGGCAACTGAAAGGTATTACTGCATCCGTAGCAGAACTGAAGGTATGCCTGTGTGCTTAGCTTAAGCTGTCAACAAAGGAGCTTGTAAAGAAGCGGCAAACAGCAGTGTCTGAGACAGGCAAACTCACCCTGGTAAACTGTGAAGGTGCATGGGATATATTTTTGGGGAAAAGCAGTGATAAAGTCTTAAATCACTTCAAAAAGGCCATTAAATGGCATCTGCCAAAGCCACCCGAGATAATCGCTACCCTCACGACCCTGCAATCTAAAAAAACATGGTGTATAAGAAAGGCAAAGAAAAGAATTAAGAACTTGTAATGACATTTGTTTTGCCAACTCTTACGGAAAGAGCTTGAACATGAAGTTATTGCTTTCCTAGAGCAGATAAACAACAATTTTCCCTGGAAAGAGAAAACTCAAGTACAACTTCTGAAGATGGCAAACTGACCACATGAGGGTCTGAGGGTGAGACAGTGAACTCAGGTCAGGTAGAGGGTAAGCACAGAGACGCAAAGGAAGTGCCATCCACAGGGACCTTGACAGGCTTGAGAGGTGGGCCCATGCAAACCTCAGGAAGTTCAACAAGGCCAAGTGCAAGGTCCTGCACCTGGGTCAGGGCAACCCCAAACACAAATACAGGATGGTGGGAGAATGGATTGAGAGCAGCCCTTAGGAGAAGGACTTCGGGGTGCTGGTGGATGAGAAACTCAACATGAGCCGGCAATGTGTGCTTGCAGCCCAGAGACCAATAACCGTATCCTGGGCTGCATCAAGAGAAGCGTGTCCAGCAGGTCAAGGGAGGTGATTCTGCCCCTCTACTCCGCTCTGGTGATATCCCATCTGGAGTACTGTGTCCGGTTCTGGAGCCCCCAACACAAGGACATGGACCTGTTAGAACAAGTCCAGAGTTGGCCACAAGGCTGGAGCACCTCTCCTATGAGGACAGGTTGAGAGAGTTGGGGCTGTTCAGCCTGGAGAAGAGAAGGCTCTGGGGAGACCTTATAGCGGCCTTCCAATACCTGAAGGGGCTACAAGAAAGCTGGGGAGGGACTTTTTACAAGGGCAGGGAGTGACAGAACAAGGGGTAATGGTTATAAACTGGCAGAGGGTAGTTTTAGATGAGATATTAGGAAGAAATTATTTCTTGTGAGGGTGGTGAGACACTGGAACAGGTTGCCCAGAGAAGTTGTGGATGCCCCCTCCCTGGAAGTGTTCAAGGCCAGGTTGGATGAGGCTTTGAGCAACCTGGTCTAGTGGAAGGGGTCCCCGCCGATGGCCGGGGGGTTGGAACCAGATGATCTTTAAGGTCCCTTCCAACCCAAACCATTCTATGATTCTATGAAATCAAACTGTGAAGCCCTACAGCTTTCACCTGATGCAGAGAAATGCACCATTTATGCAGGACTGAGTTCTCCTCCCTGTGTCCCTACCTCTATTGTAGGAAATTTAACACAACATTCTTTGTACTCCAAAAAAAAGAGGATATTTTCCTTCCCTGTCCTCACCCTCCACAGGAAGGAAAACTCCTAGGAGATCTCTACGAAGAGCTTTCTGTGAACGTCAGCCTGAGGACAACCACACCACACAACCTCTTCTCTTAGCCATGCGACACAAGAAGAAAGTTACAACAAACAATTTCAGCTATCACATAAAACTTTACAACAACTTCTGTCAAAACCTGAGACAAAGGCCATGACATTACTTTAAGTAATGGTCCAGCTAAACTATCCCAGCTTCTAATTGCTGAGAACAGTAATTTCCAAACAGGCATCTTAAAGCTCTGCCTCTTTCTGTTCGCAAGTACATAAAAAACACAGACATATATTCCTTCTACTATACTTCTGTTCAGCAAGAACATAAAAAGTATACACATACAGGCCTTGCTAAAAATAAGAAACAATCCGATGCAGAAAGGGACTGGCTACGACGAGGGCAGTGAGACAGCGGAACAGGTTGCCCAGAGCAGCTGAGGATGCTCCATCATTAAAAGTGTTCAAGGTCAGAGGCTGAAAGAGGCTTTGAGCCACCTGATCTAGTAAAAGATGTCTAGATGGACTAGATGATCTTTAAAGGTCCCTTCCAATTCAAAATACTCTGATTCTATGGGTAGCAACTCCCTGAGAAACTACTCTTAATTTCTAAAGACACTTGTTCAGATTTTGAAAACTGAGGAAGAGACTTTTGCCTTGCTCAAAAATGACAAAGGGAGGGAAAAAAAAAAATCAATGACTGGGAACCTGTGTCTGAGTTTAACACCCAGAACCCTGCAAAAAACTGATGGGATGGGAGGAAAACACATCTCTGGATAACATGGCATTTCTCCTTACAGCACATACATAGGGCTCGAGGACACCTATTTTTTGTACCAACATCTTAAAATACCGACCTGGCTCACTCCTATAAATAACACAAGCAAAACGCAGTCAGTGATGATCTATCAAGTCAGCTCTCCAGCACCTTCTTTATGAATGTTCCTGCCCTGCCAGTACAACAAGTAGCTGCTTCATGGCTTGCAGAGGTGTGCCAATTACTCAGACATTAATTGCCGTGAGCTGCTCACATCATTTCTTCTGTATCAAGCTGAACGTTTTGTTTCAATAACCACTGAACTCACATGGAAAACAGGTGATAAAATGCACCACTGGGCGATACAGTTTCAGTCACAGAGATCATAAATGAGAAAAACACTGCAGAGGACAAATTTCCATTTCCTCTCTTCCTGTTTTTGTAAAAGTTTCTCATTATGTACATTCCTAAAAATTAATCCTGGTGAAAACTGCAAATTAATGATGACTAGTGGCAAATACAATTTAATTTGAAAGCTTCAGATGCCAAGAGAGCAGGATCCAATTGATTCAAATTTACAGCAAAGCCACGAATACACCTGCAGCACTTGGGCACTTCTCTTAAAAGCATAATGACACAGAGGTATTGAGCACACCCCGCTCACTTCCCAAACTCAAGCCAACAACTCTCCCTCCTCAATACTTTCAACACTCCTGTTTCTTTCAGAGAAGGAAAAAGAAATACTGAAAAACCTTTTGGGTCACATCAGAGGAGAGGGAGACAAACCAGTGCTTGTTCTCCATGAATATGACTTTGTCCTGGCTAGAACTGGCTGAACTGGCCTGAGAAATCCAGCTGCTGCCCACACCAGGCTCTCCCATTTACAGCAGCTCTCTGTGGATCTATGCTAAGGCTAAGTGGTGCCCACAGACCTTATCTGTGTGTATATACATACACCTAAGGGTACTCAGAAGTCCCTCGTATGTCTCTCTTTGGGTAAGCACTCGAGAGCACGGCTGGCATCCCACCGAAGCAGGTCCCTGCTGCAGGAGCTGTGGCTCTGCACTGGCTTCCACTTCCCCCTGGGGCTGTAACAGGGTTTGCTGCTGTAAATGAAGTTTCAGTGTTTTAACACCATCTCTCCCAGGACAGGAATCCTGCAGTGCTCGGCCCATAATAACGGGCAACCCCTCTCCCAAAGAGCTTACATGGACGGACAAGGGAGCGGTGTCTCCAGCAAGCAGTGACTTGATAAGAATTGTTCACAGTGAAACAGAAACCAGGCTTGTTCTACTGAGACAACAGGTACCAAAAGAAACTACTTACAGCATATATGAGACACACCCTCATCCTCCCAGAACACCCCTCACTCTCTTTTTAGGTACACACAGGACAGACATTTTGGAAGTACATGGAAATCAAAATCTATCTAAACATTTTAAAAACCCACTTTAACCTCTGCTTGACCTGTAACAATCTCAGAAGGAAGGGGAAAAAAAAAAAAGCCATAAACAAATATGCTTTTGAAGGAAAGAAAAGCACCAACCACTGGGCTTCCTCTGGCACTCAGAGGAGGAGACAGTTATATAATATAATAATGTCCCCCCTCCATTCAGAAGGGCTGGCAATGTCAGAGCTTAACAACATCTTAAAAAGAAGCCATTTCAGCAAACAAATCATTGTGCATGTGTGTGACAGACCTAAAATAGCCCCCCACGCCACTTGCCTGAATGAAAGAGATTCACTTCTGTTGCCAAGCAAAGCCGGGTCTCAGTCCAACTTCAATGTTCCAAGGGAGGAAAATGACATTTTCTTTAAAAGTTGATCCTTTTAAGTAGCATCCTGAGCTGAATATATAGTACATGTTTTCCCATGAGCCATACAGAGAATGTCCTATATTTTGACCGTGAACAAGCTTTTCTAGGAATGCAAATTCTGCTCTCAATAGTTACACAATGGACTAGTGTCGCAAGCACTGTTCGTGCTCCATTAGTCATTCTTTCATTATTTTTTTAAAAACAGAAATTCACAAAAGGCTTACAGTGTGTGTAGAGCACTTGCTAAACAATAGGCTGATTGTTTAAAATATTTGCAAGATTCCAAGAATAGAAAGTCAACACCCAAAGACAAACCAACATGCAGCACGTCATTAATAGCAGTGAGCAGCCCACAGCATCATGCTCTCGTGAGTCAAACAATCCAGAAGGTAAAAAACAGGAAGACCAGCAGCTATCAGCACCGATATCCTCTGATCAGCACGTGGAAGATAACTACAGAATTATCTGTGTCCAGGAACAACAGGGGAGGTAAGTTTCTAATAAGCTCCAGGCTGGTATGGGATGGTGCTCAGCTACAAGGATGAAAGCAGAAGAAAGAAACTAATAATAATAAAATGTATTTTTCAAGAAGTTGTTAGACTTCTGCTGGGAAATGACATTTAACATCTGTTTCAGCCCATATCTAGAAAGTCCAAAATTAGTTAATACCTCCTGAAAGCAGGCTGATAATCCAGTACTTTGGTCTGATTCCAGCTCCTAATGGAAATGTTTGCCTGGCAAAATCCACCACTAGCGCACCTTTGCTTGCAGCATTAGCAGACAGGGCTGTAAGCGGTGGGCAAGGCAAGCAACCCACCTCCTCCAGGTGAGACATGATGGAAAGGCAGCCCAGTCCTTCTGGCTCTGCCCTAGGGCCTGTGCTGCAAAGCTTTGGGGTTTCCAATCACCAGGACAGACCCTTAGCGTTGAAAATAAATTAAGACTATAAGGTGAAGAAGGGTTCAAAACACAACCCTGCTTCCTGTCAACACAAACAAGGCTGCCTGCTAGAACAGTGCTCCCACCTGCTCCTCTCTAGACCTTCCTGGACGTCAGGTTACTCTTGTGCTTTTTGGGATCATTTGGGGTTGTTCAGCATGAGCTAAAGCCTTTGTTTCCAGATATAAGATGCTGCAGTAGGCAGGACTGAACTAAAAGTGAGTAAGATCCTCTCGAGAACACAGTATTTCTAAGTCAAAAAAACACGACTGAGGAAGAGAAGTTCCAGCACCTCAGGGGTTTCAGATGGCTGAAGAAGTACTGCAGTGGCAGGGGGGAAGCCATCAGGGAGACCACTGATTGACGGGATGTCTGGCAAGTGATCTTTCGGGCCGTGACAAATCAGCACACGTCCTGACTTGTAACTTTCTCCTCCGAACAGCCCAGGCAGCAGCTTGGGCAGGCCACAGCCACGGGGCTCTCCAGGCACCACGACTGCCTTTAGCAAAAAGGCAACTCGAGAATCCAAATACAAGTGTTTCCTGGTGCTACAAGGCCACTCGTGTCTCTTAGCCCTACCTGTGGAAGAAGCAGATTCCAGGGCTCGGGACATTTTGTGGCAGAGAAGTAAGAGACCTGGGTGATGCCTCTATCTTCTACATCAGAGCAACCGCGGATTCATCACTGCACCCCACAGGAGAAAGAGGGCTGGCAGCATCTAGCTGTCTCCACAGGCACTTTGAATGCAGACACAAGTCACTACAGAAATCCTACATACCATTCAAAACCACTCTTGCTGTTTACCAATATTTATATTTACCACATAAACTTCCACCCCCTTCCTTTAAAAATACACTAAGCCAGAGAAAAACATACAAGTAAAAAATTATCAGGATTTTGATGCAAATTCAGACAGTCCCATGACAAGCTGCAATAACTCCAGAGTCTAAGAGCAAGGAGAAGCAGAAAAAATGGAAACCAACACAAGAGAGCAAATCTTTTATTGCTTGGGTTTTCGTTGGTTTTGTTTGTTTGTTTTTTAAGAAACCTATTAACTTGATCAAGGAAAGAAACAGAAGTAACACCTACACTAGTAAGTACTCACCTTAGGACAGAAATGAGAACTGGATTAAAAAAAAGACAGATATAACTTCTCTTTTACTAATTGTGTTCTGGCAGTGCCTTAATTTCCAGTTACATGCTAAGATACGGTTACATATAGTTTAATCGAATATATGTATACTTCCCACAGTTCATGTGCTGTCTCAATTTTTCTTTAGATTCCTACCTATTTCCCTATTTAAAAAAAACCCACCTTAGTTAGAACATGTATTGTTAGATGTTCTGATTTTCTTTCAGACACACGTCACATAACACCCTCATCCCAATAAACCGAACACCCACAGGAATTAAAAATACAAGTGATTTACTCATCACTTTAATTAGTTGTTCCATACTGGGAATAATCAAAAGAAGGAAGAAAGAATACATAAATACAGCCAATCTGGAGAGTCTTGTATCACCTAGCAAAACTGACGTGGTGTAGCAACTGGATAAACTTCCACACACACTATGCAGCTGCGTGTTCTGCCAGATTCGGCTCAAAAAAGGACTGGGAACAACTATGTACCGTCAGCAGCCCAACCCCTGCACAAAACTGGTCCCTAGCAGAGTCTCAAGGCTAAAGTGAGTCAAGTATTCAAGAATTTGGGGGCTTTATATCCAGACATTCAAGCAAAGACAACACAGAATGTTTTCAGAAACACTGAGCACCTGTATCTTGTCAAAACCTCCATAGAGCCCAGCAGCTCTGAAGATTGTGGTCCATCACTCAAAGTCTCCAGGTTCAACACTCATACCTGGGACCAGGTTTCCCCACAAACTCAGATCCATTTATTGTCTAAATACAAAGCCCAGTTTCCAAAGTGCTCAGCAGCCATTGATTTCTGTATGGTCCAGATTAGTCAAAGGGCTCTACACACTCATTCACCCCACTACAACCCCAGTTGTAGGGTGCATGTTGAAAACCTTTTAAGGTCTTTCAAATTTTTCCAAATGAAAGGAGGCAGACAAAGTTTGCAAGCTCACCTGAAGATTTGATGTACATCAGTTCTCATGCATCCAAAATGAGGGCTAACCTTCTAAGATCACGCACAGCCACTTCACAGAACCATAGAATGGTTTGGGTTGGAAGGGACCTTAAAAGGTCATCTGGTTCCAACCCCCCTGCCATCAGCAGGGACAGTTGCTTCCACTAGACCAGGTTGCTCAAAGCCTCGTCCAACCTGGCCTTAAACACTTCCAGGGAGGGGGCAGCCACAGCTTCTCTGGGCAACCTTCCTCCTGCCACTTCTGCTTCCTCAAGCAGAAACCAGTGTACACAAAAAACAAAGTAACTCAAAGAGGAGTAGGATCAATGAGGTCTGGATGGTCCAGCTCTCGATGGTGGATACCACAGGTGTCTGTGCTCCCACTCAGTCAATGGAAACCCAGGCAATGGAGCCTAAAAGACAATTCAACTACACCTTTGTTCAACTTGTGGAGTGTACTGACTCTGCTGAGGGAAGTTTTAGATACCTACTTCACATTGAGTTATGGCAATCTGAACTAGATCCTGCCCTGGTTTCCAAAAGATGAGTGTCTTGTGGCAGAGAAGTTTGTATTTGCTTTTTGTTTTCAACTGATGCAGCCTTTTCCAGCCACCAGAGAAAGCCCAGGAAAGAAGGAAATGCAAAAACCAGAGACAGAGAATATATCTGCAGCTTGAGAAACGCCTTGTCCAAGAGAATCCGCGCATATTCGTGCCATCTTTCTCATCTAGGTATTCTCTTATGTTGAAAAAGGAACAAGTTTTTTCCGTAATGGAAAACCTGACACAGCCTCCCTTCCCATGTCCATCTTTATTTAAATGTAAAACGTGACATAAGTTATTACTTTAACTCCTCTTGTAAAACATGGTTAAAATTGTCCAAATGTTACAAAAACTATTAGGGGACAAACTAGACAGATACACACACGTACATGAAGAAACAGGCTTAGGAAACCAGACTACTTATTTCTGCTTTCTCCTCAGCTGCCAAAAGATTTAGTTAATATGAAAAAAAAAGAGCAATAACATGAGTTGGGAAATAGCTCCTTCCTTTTTTTGAAGCAGAGAACAACCTACACTCAATGCCCCCACCACAATGACTGGGAGGAAATTCTGCAGAGGTGGCCACATCTGAATTATTCGCTGTAGGCTTTCCATACAGCCACCAGAGGGAAACAGAGATGGCTCACCCTTCCCCATCATCTACAAAAAGAAACCCAGAGAGTAGCAGAGATCTGTGACAGTCCAGTGAGATGGGATAAATCTCATCCAGGGTGCCTGCATTTTTCTTTATGCAAGGTAGAAGCAGATGGTGGAAATCTAGAATCAGAATATATTTTAGCAAAAAAAGACAAGAAATGTCCCTCCATGGTGCTGGAGAAAGCAGTGATCAGCAGAAACTGTACCCCAGCAGATCATAACAAGTGAAGGGCTAAGACTGCTCTGCTGGTGCCAGTCCTGAGAACATCCACAAAATGTCCCACCACATTTCTTTTCAAACCTCAGCATTTAATGACCATTCTGGTAGCATGCTTCCCTACCTTTGAGCTAAAAGGCTTGGGAAGCACTCTCTCATGAGGTGTGGGGGCTCATATGCAGTGTAGAAGTGGGATGCCCATTCTTAGACTGGAGGGTCAGCTTTAATTTTCAAGAACAGCCTACTCCAAAAGTCAACTTGGGTAAAACAAGAGCAGAAGATCCCACATTTTTCTTTTATTTATCAGAGGTGTTTTGCCTACAAATGAGATGCTGATCAGTTTTGATTTGTTAAAGGTATCCCAGCTGCTGGTTAATGCAACCTCTACTCTGATGACTGATTTTGACAGTCATCCTTCAGCAGCTCCTCTCTGGTACTACAGGTTTCAGCGACCTGCCCTTACCTTCAGCACCTGCTCTCCACAGCAGCCAGACAGCCCCTGTAATCTGCCATATGTAACCAACTTGTTCACAGGCTCCAGCTCATCCATGGGCAGATTTAGCTGAAACAGCATAGTCCCACCACCTATCAGTGCAATCTCACTCCTTGAGAAGACCACTATCTTATAGCAATGATATCACCGAAATCAACAATAGGATTTATTAACACAGTGATAAATATAACACAAATGCTTTATTTTCACTAAAGGCGAGAGGTATGAATGAGGCTGTGGTTCAGGAGCTCAGTAATTCAGATATCAGTGGTTTTTGTGCCATGAGGGAAAAAAAAACAAACCAACAAACAAAAAAACCCCACCAAACAGTTTGTTCACAAAACACCAAGCAATGACCAGATGTATACTCACTCCACCAGTCACATTTTGTTCACAAAAATATAGTTGGGTTAACCCTTACCCCTGTCATTCAGTACTGGCATTGCTCTTCATAGACCATAAGCTTTGGAGTGAATTTTCAAGGCCTCTAGGCCAAGGTTTGTTACTCCTGTTTTGCCTGAGCTTTTCTTGTCCTGCCTGCAGCCTTTACTTGGTTTAGTCATGACTGCGACTTCTGTAATTGGCCAGGCACCTCTATCTACTTTGTTTTATTTTTGTTTGTGTAAGATTTAACCACAGTTTTGCACAGATAGCAGTAACAAGCAGTTATTCTGTATTGAATGAGATATTTATCACTAATGTAATGACTTTGTGTAGAGAAATACATAGCCTGGTATGAGAGAAGAGGCCTGGAGAAGTGGAGACAAAGCATGTGGCATAGAGGAGTACACACACGGGACGAGAAGAGATGGGGCACAGGCTTGGCACTGGAGACCATGGCTAAAAACAACTCACCAATGGTCAGTTAAAGAAATGCAGACCTGGGGCTGGGAAAAACTGGTTTTTGGGGTAACAAACAGAACAAAGAAATAATATCTAATACCCATAAAAACAAAACCTATAGCAGAAATGAGATATAATGTGGAATTGCAGACTAATGAAGAAAGAGATAGGTGTAAAGTTGTTTTACCAAACATGCTAAAATGACTCTCAGTTGATCCTACAGGAAGGAAAGAAGAAACCACCAACATGAACCTCATACTTCTCCCAGCAAAGGACTCGCAGATGCTGACAACTTGCTGTAACACCCACGATCACCAGAATAAAACTGGCAACCCAGAGGAGTAGGGGAGGGGTGAGCGTAAGACCATGAAGAGGGGGAGGAAACAACATCTGTATGTGTGACAGTTAACTGCATTATTACTCTTTCTTTTTCTGTAATAATTGCATCTCAAGTAATAATGATTAGATTTCCCAAATTTCAGTTACACTAACTGTATATTTATTACTTTATTTATTTACTTACTTTATTGCTTTATTTGTCATTCACACTAACTGTATATAAATTGCTATAGAAAGATGTGCTGCCTTTTTGCCCATGAACAAGATTTTAAGTGCAATACTTTATACCACGTAGTCTCCTTACATCACAGTAAATAAATCCAGATAAAAATGTTGGTTTCTTCTAAACAGGTGTTGTCTGTGTCTCCAGAACAAAAAAAAAAGCCCCATAAACTCACATTTTTCTAACTAGTTCAGCAGAAATATGATCATATACCCACATCTGACCCAGATCAAATTTTAACCACTGGGTGACCTAACTTTAATGATTCTGGAGCCACAGCCAAGACACTACAGAAAAGCCAGATCTGTGAAGTGGGAGCATTTGTGCAGAGCTAACCAAATGACTAGAACATCACCTTGAAGGGGTTATGGACTAGAAAACTGCCAACACTTTCTTTTCATCAAATATATCAGGGTTTAGAAAGCAATGGAGAAGAATTCATGGAGCAGAGAGGCAAGGGAGAAGCAAGGAAAAGAGCTACCTTGAAATCACTGGAAAATTACCAAGTGAGAACATTGTCTGGCAAAAGAAACTACAAATGGTAGGAAAAGGAAATACAAATATGTGAAAAGTTCCACTGATTTTTTGTTGTCTTTCACTGAATTTTTCTCCAATTAGCTCCCAGTTACTGGGACTATAAAACAGACAGATGTTTTTAATTAAAAATAAAGACAGGGTAATTACTGTGACAGTATCTCAGTATCTCTTCTATATTCTCACTTCCCTGGATTACGCACAACACCTCTACAAACCAAGCACTTCATGACCTTCCTGTCACCCTCCTCTTCTTGGTGGAATGGGCTTCCCATGGACAAGTAAGACCACCACTTTTTTCATGCCCTGTTTTACAGCTATGCCTTGCATATAACACCTTATCAGAGTGACCTCTGGAAGGTTTCCAACACATTTTGAGTGTATGTTTGCTGGTTTTTTCCTCAACTAAGCTTTCTGGTAAGGTAAGCCCTTTGGTGTATAGATCAGGTCTCTTTTTACACTATCTGATACCTCAGCACTGAGAAACCAGTAAGCAGGTCATCAGGAAAAGATCAATGAAAAAGAAGCTGTGGACTATTGATTCTGCCAAGCCATTCAAGAGGCATTAAGACCTTTCCAAATGCAGTTCTTGCCTTTGTACATGAGCTATAAAAGAATTAGCAAAGGAAGGAAGATGATAAAACATCAGAAATAGGTAACAAAACATGTTCAAGACAGGTGTTAACCTATAACTGAAGTCATGGCAGGAGTACAACCATGTAACAGATAAGAATTGTGTAATTTGACATCATCTGGTCATCCTCAATCTTAAAATTCAGGTTCTGTAATTGTGTCTCTGTTGTAAATAGCTGGTAGTTAAGGAACTGTGTGTACAACTCAAAACTGTATAGCAAATAGACCATTAGCCAACATAACATAACCATCTCTCTTCAGAAAATCCAAGACTTAATGGGACCCAAGAGAGTCGTGTTCTGAGCCCAGCTTTACTCCTCACCAGCTGTCAGATCTTGCCTCGTCTCTCCACAGCAGTTTTTCATCTCATCCTCCGACTGTCTCACTCATTGCCCAATCTCTCAGCAAGGAGCCTCAGCACTCAACTGCACATCCAAGAGCTTAGTAAAATTACCTGCCAGGCATTAGTAACACTAGAGTAGTCCTGGCTTAGTTATATTTAAATAGCTAGTCCCTGGCTCTTCAGTGCAGAAATTATTGCCTTCTGTATCTGCATAGCAGCTAGAACCATGGCACCCCAATTCCTGTGAGGCCCTTAAACAGCAATATAACGTTAATTACAATACAAGAAGTAGGTGAGTGTCAATTGTATTTTACATTCACAAATGGAAAACATACTTAAAAACCAAACACATACGCTTTTATTGAATGGTCAGAGGCTGGACAAAGAGATCTGCTTGTGCCTGACAGAGGAAAACTGACAGTCTCATATTCCAAGAGAAGTAGGAATGGTTTCTACTGACTACAGGAGTTGAAATGTGCTTGCCAAAGACTGCTACTAAAAAAAATTCCCAACTTCTTCAGAGGTAACAGTTTCTCTTCACAGGTGCACTATGTAAATTAAAAGCTCTAAAGTCTTTCTGATTGAATGTTATTTTCATCCTTTTCTGCCCCAAATCCTCAGACTCTAATAAAAGATTCTCCTCACTTTGCAAACATATATGCAGGCAAAACTCCTCTTTATCTTCGTAATATACAGTACACAAAAAAACTATCTCAGAATGGACTTCAGCTGCAAATAAGTGTTATAAATTATCACTCACATAGTAAAATTGATGATAATGAGCCCGTCTGGAGTTGCTAATTGGTTCTAGGCACAGTGTGAAGTTTCTCAGATGCAAAAATAGTTCATTATCAACACTCAGCCAGCAACATGCTTGTCTTTAATGGCAACAACTCTTGAGAAATCCTGCTTCACACATATAAGAAATAAAATACAAGAAGTGTTTTCAAAGCCGATGAGGAAAATGACAGCTACTCACATTTCACTGAACAACAGAACTGGCCAAAATCTTCCATTTCAAACTCTAACTTCAATGACTCATCACAAAACAACTCAATCAGCAAATCTCACACATCTGGCAGCAATGTGGTGCTAGCGAGCCCTTCTCAGCCAACAGCTTTACAGACCCAACTCCTTCCCGCATCACTCTCACCCGAGGGGAAAGAATTTCTTCAACGTAACCTTAAATCAGACCAGGTATTGACAGGACCTTGTTTGAGACAAAGAGGGGGGTTCATACCTCATGGAGCTATTGCTTCAACAGACCTTGCTGCATTGATTTACACAGAGTTTATGTTTTCAGAGTTATCCCTGCAAACATAAAGACACGGAGCATGATTATTATCACATGTTTCAGTAAGAGTGCAATGCATAGGATCCACTGTGTCTGCAGACCTCTGTGGACGATAACCACCAGCAGAGAGGTGGTAACAAGCAACCAGAAAGTGGTAACAGCAAACATTGCTACAGTCATGCTGGCAGGAAACATCTGCCCACTGCCTTATCTCTTTCTTTCCTTTTATACTGAGGTTGAAGTATCACTGACAACTCCTACAGCAGTTTCTTTACAGTACAATCATCTCCACACTTTTGCACAGGCAGTACAAATTTACCTTCAGCACATCTAAAAGAAAGCCTCTTAGATACCTTAATGGTCTGTTGTTCAGACTGGACTGTAAGATGCTTTTTCAGATAACGTTTCAGAGGAATACAAAGAGATGTTCATCCAGAAAATACGGCACATAATCACACAGACTGCGCAAACGAAATGCCTCATCGCCTTTAACGAAAAGTAAGTACCTGAAGTTTGACATCAACTTTTTCCTGAAGTCATGTGTTCTGTTAAAGTCACACGTGGCTCTATCTGGCTTTCCTTTCACAAAATAAAAGATTATAGTAGAATTTTGCTGGCTGCTACTTTGAATTCTAAAGGTCAGGGGGTCCATATGCAACAGCAAATTTAAAATTAAAAAAACCAAAACAAAACACAAGTCTACCTATGAATTCATTTCAAGAGTCTGATTAACTAGCACAGCTGAAATGCGTTTGCCACTCACCCCAGATCCTCAGGCCATTTTACAGCTATAAAAGCAGTCCGTAACACTGAGTAAACCTTGCTCCTCTGGACATAACCATACTGTAGCTCATCAAACATTAAAATCAGAGTTTTACCTCACTCCTCTTTCTGTCTCATGCGTTGTTCCTGGCCTGACTCTGCAGACACGCTAGTGCTCCGTGCGAGCTGCTAGTTAAATACCACCGCAGCTCTTCATCATTAATTGGTTCATGGTCAGCTGTCTTCCACGAGAACAGGATGCCAGGGGAAAGTCCACCCTAAATACTGACCCTTTGGAAACCACAGAGAGCTGCAGAACCCAGTACTGTGCCTCCCAAAACCAGCACTGGGCGAGATGGCTTAGACTTGAGAAGCAGAACAGCTGTTTCAGCACAACTATGAGGGCAGCTGAGCTAATTAGTTGTGACCTGCTCATTTGAAACAAACTCGGTATTTCCACATAGAGCTGGGGATTTTTCACCATGTACAAACAGCTATACTGTGAGCCTCATAAAGAGTTTCTCAAATATTTTTTTCTAGCTGGGACAGAAAGCAGATAACAGCTAGTTTAGTTATTCCCATATTTTACTCAGGGAGCACAAGTACTGCACATTACTAAGGTCTATTAAAATAGCAGAGCAACTTTCACTGTCAACTGCCATTACTGCTGTATCTCACATGCAGTATTAAAATACAAATAAACATACTAATATATGTTATTTAAGGCACTTATTCATGTAAGCAACCTTACATATGAGTAAATTCTATCAAACACGTCTTCTTGAGGAGCTAGATCTTAAGTGATGAAACTCACTTAACTTCTGCACTGGAGCTGAATCCCAAGAATCCAGCGCTGTATATACTTGATACTGTCACCTTTCCACGTCTTCTAAATCTTGCATAAAATAATTCAGTCAGCTACAACTCAATAAGGCTTCACATTGCTAGGTAACAGCGAATCTGGAATGAGTGACCTTCTACTCATTTTTGTTGTTCCTTTTAAATAAGACGGATTATAAAAACCTATGACAGCACCCTCATGATCCATTGTGCTCCTCACATCATCCCCAAAGCTAACTTTTTCCTTTTTAAACAAAATCACTCAGTGAAAATGTGTCGTATCTCTATAGTCAGAGGTTAACAATTCAAAGTTGGTCTAGCTATTAGACCACAGTCACAGAGATGAAAATAAGTAGGTTTCAACGCATACAAATAGTCCCATTAGCTTCGGAGGGATTGTTCTGATGCATAAAATCAGACTGCAGTACAGCTTTAATGAAAAAAAAAAATCCTAAAAAAAACCCCACCATGAAAAAGCATCTACAGTCCAATTAATAGGAAAATTATTTATTTGTGCATAAGTATCACCAGATTTGCAGAAGCTGGTAATAAACATTCTGAAGGTCACCAGGCATCTCTCAATACAAGAATCTTATTTTATTTTCCCATAATTTTGCCCTAATCTTAACCATTTTGAGTAAAAAGTTGCACAGCATACACCAACTCGAGGTTTTTTAATTAATAACTGCAGATGAAAAACATTTATCTATTTCCAACACTCAGATAAAGAAAAATATATTTCGTTACACTAAAAAAATGGGCTAGCTTTCTTCTGTGAGTTCTAGACGTTGGAGCACAGGCTTTAAATTCTGAAAGCTTTTGGATAATCTTTTTTATATGCAAGAAATCTGTTCCAAGTCTGGGCTTTTTTCAGGACTTGAGGACACAGCTTTGTGCATGTTCAACAGAAACGGATTTATCATCTCAATTTCCCAACAGTTCCATCTCTGCAGGGCATGCTGCTGAGAGGCTGAACAGGAGTTTCCTTGTAGCCACTTCTGAGTTAAGATCTCTTCTGTGTCCGTAGGCCTGTGTCTTTTACAGTGACTGACCTCCAGATGGGTCCAAGTTGCCCAAGTTGATGCAAAGGGGAAAAGAAGAGTAAATTGGGTCAGTAAGGGAAAAAGAGGCCTGCAGGCATCTGGCAGGGCACAAGTAAACTGCAGAAGGAAACTGATACAAAGAGCAGAGAACAGAACAATTTGGTGAAGGAAGGTGAAATGAGGATGAGGACTCATGAAGGAAGAAACCCAAGTGCAAACTGGGCAGTGCCTGTCTGGGGAGCAGCTCTGTGGGCTTTGGGGGTCCTGCTGAGGAAAAACCAAGCGCGGGAGTACAGAAATGCTGGTAGCAAAGAGGCCGCAAGCACGCTGGGCTGTAAGAACAGAGGCAGAGCCAGATCCAGGGGAGGATCCCGCTCTACTCAGCACTCATTAGAGTGCTTCTGGAATACTGCATCCAATTGTTAGCCCTCCCAGCACAGAAAAGACATTGATGAGCTGGAGGGAGCTCAGGGAAGCACCACGGGGATGGTGGGGCTGGAGCACCTGCCTATGAGGAAAGGCTGGGGGAACCTGGAGCAGAGACTGCTTCAGGGAACTGAAAAGCAGCCCCAGTGCTTATGCAGAAAGCATCCAGGAGATGGAGATGGGCTGCTCAGAGAGGCTGTGCAGTTTCTACCTTTGTAGGTTTTTGAGAACAGACTGGTTAAAAGCTGTGAACAGCCTGATCTGATCTCAGAGCTGTCCCTGCTGTGAGCAGGAGCCTGGACTATGAGATCCAGGCTGAAAGAGTTGGGGCTGTTCAGCCTGGAGAAGAGAAGGCTCCGGGGAGATCTTATAGCAGCCTCCCAGTACCTGAAGGGGGCCTACAAGAAAGCTGGAGAAGGACTTTTCCTAAGGACAATTAATGACAAAACAAGGGGAAATGGGTTTAAGCTGGAAGAAGGCAGGTTTAGATTAGATATAAGGAAGAAGTTCTTCACTGTGAGGGTGGTGAGACACTGGAACAGGTTGCCCAGAGAAGTTGTGGATGCCCCCTCCCTGGAAGTGTTCAAGGCCAGGTTGGATGAGGCTTTGAGCAACCTGGTCTAGTGGAAGGTGTCCCCGCTGATGGCAGGGGGGTTGGAACTGGATGATCTTTAAGGTCCCTTCCAACCCAAACCATTCTATGATTCTATCCCTTCAGCCTGAGTTACCCTGTGACCAAAAACCTGGGCATGGCAAGGACAGCCAGAATGGCACAGGATAACATTCAGCCATCAGCTCATCCTGCCTCCCAGGCCTCACCACAAAACCCAGGGCCTCCCACACCACCACCCCGTCCATCTGCCAGCATCCTCCCTTGCTACACTACTGCGCTCTCCTGTGTGAAACCCACAGCCCAAGTGAGATGTGCTTTCGAGTCACAACATTCAAACTTCACCAACAGCGTGCTAAGGGTGGGAGGAACAGGAAAGCCTCCTTTCAGCTTCTGTGGCTTAAAGACCTTGGAAGTGATCCACATGGCATTAAAAATCACTCAGACCACAAAGTCAAGCCCTCGGAAACAGCTGTGAGAACAAAATCACAAATGCTTAACACATCCCGGGAAATTTGTTACTGGAAAAGCACAGGGTAAGGCCTAGCTTGGGAACAGCGGTGTGAGGTCGGCAGCAAACGCAGCTGGTGCCCTCCGCTGCCCTTCCAGCCAGAGCTCACCTGTGCGACCGATTTCCCACACCCACTGACGGCAGCGCCGGCCAGGCAGCACAGCTCGGGTGAC
>NW_010308810.1:0-4768 GCF_000700745.2 Antrostomus carolinensis
ATCATCATCATCATCATCATCATCTCAACCTCTCTTTGATGTCACCAACCCTTTCAACCCATCTCCATGGGGGATCGTAGATCTTTCTAGTCACCAACATCTACTCGGTGGATTCAAACGTGGTGGGACGGTGACACCGACGACGGTGACCACCACGGTGACGTCATCACCGGATGGGACATCAAAAGAAGAGAAGAATTATTTCCGCCGCTTGAAATATTTCATGGAGAGACGTTTTCCATGTGGTGTCTGTCAAAAGTCCTTCAAACAATCTTCTCACCTCGTCCAACACATGTTGGTCCACAGCGGGGAGAGACCTTACGAGTGCGGCACTTGCGGTCGCGCCTACAACCACGTTTCCAGTCTTATCCGTCATCGGCGTTGTCATAAAGAACCTACTCAAGATGTTACCACCACTGGTGGTACCACCACGGTGGTGGCCACCACCACGTCTGGGGTTGTACCGGTGACTAGTGGGGCCGCTGGGGTCTTGGCGGTGACCAATGGAGTCAATGTGGTGGCGAGTGGGGTCAACGCGGTGGCCAACGGGGTCAATGTTGGACCCAACGGGGTCAACGCGGTGGCCAATGGGGTCAACACAGTGGACAACAGGGTCAATGTTGGACCCAATGGGGTCAATGTTGGACCCAACGGGGTCAACCAATGGGGTCAAGGTTGGACCCAACGGGGTCAATGTTGGACCCAACGGGGTCAACGCGGTGGCCAATGGGGTCAACACAGTGGACAACAGGGTCAATGTTGGACCCAATGGGGTCAATGTTGGACCCAACGGGGTCAACACGGCGGCCAACGGGGTCAACACGGCCAATGGGGTCAATGTTGGACCCAATGGGGTCAACACGGCGGCCAATGGGGTCAACGTTGGACCCAACGGGGTCAATGTTGCACCCAGGGTCAACCTGGTGAGCGGCGTCAACCCACCACCCAACAACATCAACCCACCACCCAACAACATCAACCCACCACCCAACAACATCAACCCACCACCCAACAACATCAACTCCACCTTGAGCAGCATCATCCCACCACCCAACGGCACCACCACGGTGTTGAGCGGCGTCATCCCGACACCATCTGGAATCATTTTAACCCCCAGCGGCGGCGTCATCCCAACACCGAGTGGAGTCACCTTGATCCCAAGTGGTGGTATCAACTCAACACCCAACGTTCCCTCTTCGGATGGTCCTTTCACTTGTTCTTTATGTTGGAAAGTCTTTAAGAAACCAAGTCATCTCCACCAACATCAAATCATCCACACCGGTGAGAAACCTTTTAGTTGTACGGTGTGTTCCAAGAGCTTCAACCGCCGCGAGAGTCTCACCCGGCACGTCAAGACCCACTCGGGGTTGTTACGTGTCCCATGCGGCGTTTGCGGCAAGGAATTCCGCGATCCGGCCTATCTTCTACGTCATCAAACATCCCATAATGCTCAACGCCCCGATTATAAGTGTGAGATCTGCGGGAAGGTCTACGCCGCTCCTCAAAGTCTCTTGAGACATCGTCAAAGTCATTTGGTAGGTCCCAAAACGACTTCGGCGCCGTATCCCGGCGTCACCAAAACGACGGCGTCGCTATTCGGCGGCGTTTACGCGGCGGCGGATGGAGAAACGAAGACGAGCGATGTGGTGGGGGGGAGTTTTTTCTCCTCCTCCTCATCATCATCATCATCATCATCATTGGGGGGGTTGATGATGTTGACCCCAACAGGGAAAAGTTTTGGTTGTGGGATTTGCGGTCGAGTTTTTGGGCGTCGGGAGACGTTGAAACGTCACGAGAGGATCCACACGGGTGAGAAACCTCATCAATGCGCCGTCTGCGGGAAGAGGTTCCGGGAGTCCTTCCACCTGAGCAAACATCACGTGGTTCACACCAGGGAGAGGCCCTACAAGTGTGAGCTCTGCGGGAAGACCTTTGGTTACCCTCAAAGTTTGACTCGGCACAAGCAAATTCATCGTTTGCCGTTACCGGGTGGGTTTGGGAACATCATCAGTATCAACGGTAACGTGATCAATGGTAACTCAACCAACAGCTCAACCAACAACCCAACCAACAACCCAACCAACAGCTCAACCAACAACCCAACTAACAGCTCAACCAACAACCCAACCAACAACTCAACCAACGTCAACTCAACCAACAACATCAACAGAACCAACGGCAACTCAACCGATGTCAATGTCAACAGCTCAACCAACGTCAACGTGACCAACGTCAACAGCTCAACCAACGTCAACTCAACCAATGTCAACATGACCAATGTCAACTCAACCAATGGCAACATCAACAACTCAACCAACAACGTCAACTCGAACATCAACAACTCAACCAATGTCAACACAACCAATGTCAACTCAACCAACATCAACAGAACCAATGTCAACTCAACCAATGTCAATGCGACCAACGTCAACTCAACCAACAACATCAACTCAACCAACAACGTCAACTCAACCAACATCAACAGAACCAATGTCAACTCAACCAATGTCAATGCGACCAACGTCAACTCAACCAACAACATCAACTCAACCAACAACGTCAACTCAACCAACATCAACCCAACCAACATCAACCCACCCAACATCCCCCCACCCAACCCCGACGCTTTGACTTACGGTTGCTCCGACTGCGGCCAACGTTTCCCGGACCTTTTCCGCGCCGTGAACCACAAAGAACTTCACATCCACGACAAACCTTTCTCCTGCGATTCCTGCGGCCACGCTTTCGCTTTGATCGAGAACTTGATGTGGCACAAACTGATCCACCAAACCAACCCCGAAAGATTTTTAACCCTTTCAACCGACAACATCTTCCAACCAACCGAAGAACATCCGGTGATACCCAGCGGTGAACGTTTCACTTGTGGGACTTGCGGTCAAACCTTTAAACACTTCTTAACCTTGGTGACCCATAAATACGTCCACCTCGTCCGCAAGACCTTAACTTGTGGTGTTTGCGGTCAAAACTTCACCGGCGTCTACGATTTACTCCTTCACCGTCGACGTCATTTAGAAAAACATCATTTCCGGTGTCCGGTTTGCGGCAAACGTTTTTGGGAAGCCACTTTGTTGATGCGTCACCAACGTTGTCACACCGAAGAACGTCCGTATCGATGCGCCGTTTGCGGTCGAGGTTTTTTGAGGTCGTGGTATTTGAGACAACATAAAGTGGTCCATACTGGAGAACGTGCTTATAAATGTGCTCTCTGCAATAAAAGATTCGCTCAATCTTCTAGTTTAGCAGAACATCAACGTCTTCACGTGGTGGCACGTCCTCAAAGATGTCACATCTGTGGGAAAACCTTCCGGTATCGATCGAATTTGTTAGAACATCGTCGTGTTCATTTAGGTGACAAAATGTATCGGTGTGAACTTTGCGGGAAGAGTTTCTTCTACTTGTCTTCTATTTTAAGACATCAACGTTCTCATGATGATGCCCGAGATGATTTGAGATGTTCTTCTTGTCTCAAGTTCTTCAAAGATCCTAAATATTTTAGTAAACATCTGGAAAGTCATCGAGGTGGGAGACCCTTCAAGTGCGGGACGTGCGGGGAAGGTTTTAGGAATAGCTACGGGTTGAAGAAACATCGGCACGGTCATAAGGTGGAACATCTGGGAGCTGTGGGGCAGAAGGGGGTTTGAAGATGGTGGTTGAGTGGTTGGGTGGTTGGTGGTGGTGGTTGAAGGTGTTTGAAGATGGTGGTTGGGTGGTGGTGGGTGAAGGAAAGGGTTGAGGAGGTTGGTTGGTTGGTTGGTTGGTAGGGTTGGGTGGTGAGATGTTGGTCGTGGTGGGTCATCAAAGTGCAACGTTGGTCATCGTGGTGGGACGTTGGTCATGGTGGTGCAACGTGGTTCAGCACGAGACTCATTGTGGTGCAAGGTTGGTTGTCAAGGTGCAAGGTTGGTCATCGTGGGTCATCATGGTGGAGACGTTGGTCATGGTGGGTCATCAACGTTGGTCATGGTGGTGCAAGGTTGGTCATCAAGGTGCAAGGTTGGTCATCGTGGCACGACGTGGTTCAGCACAGGACTCATCGTGGCACAAGGTTGGTCATCATGGTGGGACGTTGGTCATCGTGGCACAAGGTTGGTCGTCAAGGTGCAATGTTGGTCATCGTGGTCCAATGTGGGTCATCATGGTGGGACGTTGGTCATCGTGGCGCGACGTGGTTCAGCACAGGACTCATCGTGGCACAAGGTTGGTCATCGTGGTGGGATGTTGGTCATCGAGGTGCAACATTGGTCATTGTGGTAGGACGTTGGTCATGGTGGGTCATCAACGTTGGTCATCGCGGTGCAATGTTGGTCATCAAGGTGCAACGTTGGTCATGGTGGGTCATCGTGGTGGGACGTCGGGCATGGTGGGTCATCGTGGTGGGACGTCGGGCATGGTGGGTCATCGTGGTGGGACGTCGGGCATGGTGGGTCATCGTGGTGGGACGTCGGGCATGGTGGGTCATCGTGGTGGGACGTCGGGCATGGTGGGTCATCGTGGTGGGACGTTGGTCATCGTGGCGCGACGTGGTTCAGCACAGGACTCATCGTGGCACAAGGTTGGTCATCGTGGTGGGATGTTGGTCATCAAGATGCCACGTTAGTCATCGTGGTCCAATGTGGGTCATCGTGGTGGGACGTTGGTCATCGTGGCATGACGTGGTTCAGTACAGGACTCATCGTGGTGCAAGGTTGGTCATCGTGGGTCATCGTGGTGGAGACGTTGGTCATGGTGGGTCATCAACGTTGGTCAT
>NW_010308810.1:5190-5564 GCF_000700745.2 Antrostomus carolinensis
TGGCACAACATGGTTCAGCATGAGACTTATGGCACAAGGTTGGTCATCAAGGTGCAACGTTGGTCATCGTGGTGGGACAAGGGTCATCAAGGTACGATGTTGGTCATCGTGGTCCAACATGGCTTGGCGTGGGACTCGTTGTTGGGCAACATTGGTCATCGCGGGGCAACGTTGGTCATCGTTGGTCATCATGGTGCAACATTGGTCATCATGGGTCATCATCGTTGGTCATCGTGGTGCAACATGGCTTGGCACAAGGCTCATCATGATCTGACACATCTCAACATGGCCCAACACGTCTCAACATGTCTCATCATGGTCCAACACGGCCCAACACGGCTCGTCATGGTCCCACAAGGGCCGTCACAGCTCAT